>NC_057795.1:155989680-156229219 GCF_018294505.1 Triticum aestivum | reverse complement strand
TTCAGTTAGCAGCAGTAGAGAAGGAATCGCTCGATCGGGTTCAGTTAACAGCCATCGACCGCTCGCTCGGGTTCAGTAACGCGTAGCCTACAGTGCAATCGCTCGGGTTCAGTTAGAGCCCAACGCCTCGCTCGTGTTCAGTTAGAGCCAGCGCCTTGCACACACGCGCGTACGTGTACGAGAGAAACGCGCATTGCTCGGCCCCCGACCTCCCACCATAACCGGAAACTCCCCAAAATTTTCCTCCCCCTCGCTTCTACCACGGTTTTTTCCGTCATGGACAACCCAAAGAATGTCATGCAGCTGCGTCTCCGGCCCGCCCAGGACGAAAAGCCCATTTTCTGTCATGATTTTTTGTCATAGAAGTAGGAGCCCACCACATCTATGATGATACCGGGTTTTGTCACAATTATCGTCATAGAAGTGTCATATGCATGACACTAAAAAAATTCGTTCGGCCCAAAATGTCATGGATGTGTCTTTTTTTTGTAGTGAAGCCTTCAGGCCTTTGTTAGATTTAGAACTTGTAATCCCCCTATTCATGTTTTTCATTTCGTATTAACTGCACCTGTGCGGGATGTTTTTAATGAAAAGAGGGATGTTCGCTGGGTTTTTCGTTTGCGGGTGGTGTCGGTGTCAAAACTGGCGGATCTCGGGTAGGGGGTCCCGATCTGTGCGTCTTAGGTTAATGGTAACAGGAGGCAAGGGACACAATGTTTACCCAGGTTCGGGCCCTCTCGATGGAGGTAAAACCCTACTTCCTTCTTGATTGATATTAATGATATGAGTAGTACAAGAGTTGATCTACCACGAGATCGTAGAGGCTAAACCCTAGAAGCTAGCCTATGATGATTATGATTGTGATCGTCCCTCTAAGGACCAAACTCTCTGGTTTATATAGACATCGGAGAGGGCTAGGGTTTACATGGAGTTGGTTACAAGGAAGGAAATATGATATCCGGATCGCCAAGCTTGCCTTCCACGCAAAGGAGAGTCCCATCCAGACACGGGACAGAGTCTTGAGTCTTGTATCTTCATGCTCCAACAGTCCGGACAACGTATACAGTCCGGTTGTCCAGATACCCCCTAATCCAGGACTCCCTCAGTAGCCCCAGAACCACGCTTCAATATGAGTCCGGCGCCCAGTTTTGTCTTCGACATTGCAAGGCGGGTTTCGTCTCCGAATACTCCAAAGTGATTATCAAACACATAGACCATGTCTGGATCTTCAAGATGATCTTCACATACCATCGTAGGGAGTGTCGGTGTCAAAACCGGCGGATCTTGGGTAGGGGGTCCCGATCTGTGCGTCTAGGCTGATGGTAACAGGAAGCAAGGGACACAATGTTTACCCAGGTTCGGACCCTCTCGATGGAGGTAAAACCCTACTTCCTGCTTGATTAATATTGAAGATATGGGTAGTACAAGAGTAGATCTACCACGAGATCGTAGAGGCTAAACCCCAGGAGCTAGCCTATGATGGTATGATTGTAATTGTGACCGGCCTTCTAAGGACCAACCTCTCCGGTTTATATAGACACCGGAGAGGGCTAGGGTTTACATGGAGTCGGTTACAAGGAAGGAAACTCAATATCCGTATCGCAAAGCTTGTCTTCCACGCAAAGGAGAGTCCCATCCGGACACAAGACGAAGTCTTGAGTCTTGTATCTTCACGCTTCAATAGTCCAAACGATGTATACCGTCTGGCAGTCCGGATAACCCCTAATCCAGGACTCCCTCAGGGAGCACAACATAAATCTGATCTGCTGGCAATCTGTCGTGCCCTTGCATCGTGGCCCGTGCTAACACAAACCGTTTTTTCTTAGCTCACCCCGATACGTGTTGTGAGGCGGTTTTATTGTCACGCCCTGCCAAGGCAGAGATCGTGTCCCCCTTATTACGGGATCTTCCATTAATATGGGCGTGTGCCACCCCACGACAACTGATGACACTGGCCTCGATTGCAACAATCTGGCATCCCCAATAAATATCATGCCGCCGAACACTACTTAGCTTGTCAGTATTGGTGTCAAAACCGGCGGATCACGGGTAGGGGGTCCCGATCTGTGCGTCTTAGGCTGATGGTAATAGGAGGCAAGGGACACAATGTTTACCCAGGTTCGGGCCCTCTCGATGGAGGTAAAACCCTACTTCCTGCTTGATTGATATTGATGATATGAGTAGTACAAGATTTGATCTACCACGAGATCGTAGAGGCTAAACCCTAGAAGCTAGCCTATGATGATTATGATTGTGATCGTCCCTCTAAGGACTAAACTCTCCGGTTTATATAGACATCGGAGAGGGCTAGGGTTTACATGGAGTCGGTTACAAAGAAGGAAATATAATATCCGGATCGCCAAGCTTGTCTTCGACGCAAAGGAGAGTCCCATCCGGACACGGGACAAAGTCTTGAGTCTTGTATCTTCACGCTTCAATAGTCCGGACAATGTATACCGTCCGACAGTCTGGATACCCCCTAATCCAGGACTCCCTCAGTAGCCCCTGAACCAGGCTTCAATGACAATGAGTCCGGCGCGCACTCTTGTCTTCAGCATTGCAAGGCGGGTTCCATCTTGGAATACTCCAAAGTACTTGTTACAGCGAATAGTGTCCGGCTTCCCATCAATGTTGTGCTCCTCAGCTTTAGTGCCTCAATAATGACCATCTCAACGTGTCGAGCGAATGCGAGGAGCCGGGGCATTTTTGCATTCGCCACCCTCGATCCTTCGGGCTGACCATCTATTTGAAGAGACGGGGATCCTCAGATCCAAACCTCACTCTCCCCCCTCGAGCAAGCATCCAACAGAGTGTTCCGGAAGAAACCATTCCAACATGGCCGGTCGTCGCAACTCTTCTGCTCGCTCTCCTTGCTCTAAGCCAGGGAATTGGGAAGAGTGTTCAGTTCCTCATAGCCGTTTGATAGAGTTACAAACTCAAGGGTTTCTCACACCGGTGTTCATGGTCCCCGTCCGAGCCGGAATAGCCACCTATAATGGCGGGGAGAAAGCGGAGAGATTTCCCAATCCATCTCCAGAGGAGCGAATATGCCTCATCCCGCATCTGCTAAGGGGCGTTGGATTTCCCATCCACCCGTTCCTTGGCGGCCTCCTAGAGTTCTACGGCCTCCAGTTACATAACTTCACCCCTACCTCTATTCTACACATAGCAGGGTACGTTGCCCTTTGCGAGCTATTTTTAGGCTGCAAGCCTCACTTCGGGTTATGGAGGAAACTATTCTGCCTTGTCCCCCGCAACCAGGAAGAATCCCTATGTCAAGTGGGCGGAGCCGAGGTATGGCGCATTCCCGAGACCGGATACCTATCCGGCACTCCCAAGAAGGCACCAGTGAACTAGCCTTCGGAGTGGTTTTACATTGACGATGTTCCACTTTCGGATCCAGTCCGGACATGTCTCCCCCAGGTCAGTGACGCCCCACCAAGGGCACGTCTAAGCTGGCGCCCCCAAAGCCCTCAAGTGGAGGATACCAAGGAAGTGCACTTCCTGATGAGCAGGATAAAGTTGTTGGCCAAGTCCGGACTGACGATAGTCGAGGTCATGGCAATATGCATAATACCGGGGGGGGGGTGCAACCGCTTCAATACCGGGGGGAGCCCATGTGGCACTTCAACGGGGAGGATAATCCACCCGCTATGGCCGTAAGGGTCCGGACTCTGCCACCGCTCTGGCAAGGATATTGTCCGATTTATACAAAGGAGAAGAGGAAGAATTCCTTCACATTAAACCATGGGATGGATTCTCCATGTACAATCCCCCAAACTGGGTAAGTCGTTATTCCTTTCCCAGCTCCACTCATCGCGGCGTTCTCCGCTAAGATTATTTGCTTTGACATTTCCGAGCAGGAACTGAGGAGGGCCGTAGAAGGAATCTCCAGCCGCTCCCCGCAGCCAGAGGACCCTGGAAGGGCCCTAGATCCAGGACTCGAAGAGGATATGGATAGTACCGTGGAGCTTGTCAACGGGACATTTTATCAAACGAGCTGTGATGGCGCCTCAGTGGCCATTACTGCCAACTATCCCGGACTGCTACCTGCGTCGCGTGTAAGCCAAACTGAAAAACCCTATCCTCCGAAGAAGACTCCCTTTAGATGTCATGCCTTACCCTTGAAGTGTCGTGTTTTGTGCAGAGACGACGGTCGGAGCGCGGGGCCGAGCCCCTAGGGACTCGTCGACCATGGGCGGCCGGATCGGGTAGGCTCAAGAGGAAGGCGGTAAGGGTCGACACACCGCTGCAGAGGTAAAGCAAAAACTTGTCCTGTGGTTATGGTATTCAAAGTATAACGGCGCCCTTTATGTCTTGGCAGGAAAAGGAGCAGCCGGACTATATCCGGGGATCCTGCCGATCACGCCTCCACCATCCAGGTTCTAGAACCGGCTTCGAGGGCAGAGGTGGACATGGGGCCAGTACCGCATAGTTCTCTGACAGAGGACGCGGATATGTTTTCGGCCATGAACTCCGAAGTGGAGAGCGCCATGAATCACCGGCGCCGAAGGGCCGTGCTTCGGAACAAGATCTTTTTTGAAGAGGCATTTGATGCCTTCAATTCGGGGGATGCATACATCCGAGCAGCTCAATGCGGGCTTGCCCGAGCGACGGACCAGTATACCAAAGATATACGGGTAAGAAATTTTGATAAGCATGTATAGCAGTAGCCCCTGAGACTTGAAATGGTTGGGACAACTGTTTTAGAGATCAATTTATGCGCAGGTCCTTATAGATAAGAATGAACAATTGGCTCGGGAGCTGCAGGAATGCAAGGCCCAGCTACGGGACACGGTTGCCAAGTTAGAGGAATCCCAGAAGGCCTCATCTGGTAACATTTGTCTTAATTGTATGAAGATGCACCAGTTAGTAAATGGCTGATATGATAAATCTAATAGAAAATTCTGCAGACAATCCCGGGTGAATCCGGAGGGCGTAAGAGATGATGACTCGCATCTCAAAAGGCAGCTAAAGGCTGGTGAGCGCATACTCACGCAAGTTCGGCAAGAGAAGAACAATCTTCAAGATGCCAATGTCCGACTGGACATAGAATTAAAAGACGTCCGCGCCCAGCTGGCGAACTCCGTGAAGGATAATAAAAGGCTTCAACGCGGCATTTATGGTGAGTGCCTAGATAACTGTATGATAGTTCGGCGAGGAAGTATATTGAAAGAATTTTGCTTGCAGGAATGTTAACGGGTCGCCCTGAGAAGGAGATGCCCTCACCTGCAAGTGATTTACTGCAAGACCTTTCACAACTGCACGAGCGAGCTCGGCAAGTGATGCAGGGTGTTGCTCAGGCCTTGTGGCCATCAAGCTTGCTATCGAATGGCATGGGGGAGCTTGTGGATATGCTTCAAGGAGCACGGTGGCGCTTCCGACTGTGGAAGATGTCCGCTTGTCGGCAAGGCGCAAGAGAAGCCTGGGCTATGGTGAAGACGCGCTACACCAAGATGGACCCGAACCATATGGCCAAAGTAGGACCGGCGGGGCCCGATGGGCAAGAAATTCCCGTGAGTCTGGTATATGACCAGGTAGCGTTAGCCGCTAAGTATTCTCAACGGGATTGTAAGCTAGATAGCTTGTTGGATGGTATAGAGGAGGAATATAGTCCGTCCAAGTGACTGTGTAATTCAATGGACATAATTAGTCCCTAGCCGGATTAAAATCATTTGTCATGGCGGACCTTTTTGCTTTAGCCCCCGGATCCTACAGTCCGGGGTGTGTCCGAATACCCACTCAGTTATACAAAACCGGGGTATGCATGGAAACGAGGCGTAGGGGTCATAAGTGCTTGAACAGACAAGTACCCAACTAGTTATGTTATATTACATGGATAGTAAGAAACATCTTCCAGCGAGAATAGTTCCGTTAGGGGTTCCTTTCCCTGGGTACGCATGAGACAATGCAGATGTCCGGACTATGAATGATGGTGCAGGATACAAGACTTTTGGGGATTTATGTTGTAATAAACGAATACATCTTTTGTTCACTGACCAAATATTCTCTTAAGGAAACTAGCTTTCGGCTTCACCCAGTCTGAGGTACACATCCGGCTGAACCGGCAGTAACAATCGCAGAGGTGCTCCCCTTATGCCCTAACCGAATTAACGGGAACATAGGGCATAAACACAAGATCCAGGCAACCCAGATTGGTCACATCTTAAGTCATATCGATGCATATAATGGTGAAGAAAAGGCACATATGAAAAAAGAAATGCATATGTGACGGGCGAAAAGCCATTAGAGTATTTATTTTCAGCTTCCGTATAGGAAGCCCCTAGGTATTACTTACACACATAGTGCGGTCGGAGTAATCCAGAAGTCCGTACAGTATTAAGTACTTTGTGTGAAGAGGAAGAAAAAGTCGAGAAAGGAGAAGGGGTGGAGCATAAATAAAAGGGAGGTAGTAAGGAGACGATCATTGAGTTCGGCATTAGGCGTAGAATCTCCGGAGTCTGGCCGCGTTCCATGGGTTCGGCTCGAGCCTGTTATCAGATGCATTACATAAGCGGTACGCTCCTCCGGTGAGAACTTTGTCAATGACGAAGGGACCTTCCCACTTGGGTTTGAGCTTGTCCTTCTTCTTCTCTGGTAGGCGTAGAACAAGCTCGCCAATGTTGTATGTTTTGGCCCACACTTCTCTGCTTTGATATCGTCGAGCCTGCTGCTGATAGAATGCGGAACGGGCTTCTGCGACATTGCGCTCCTCCTCTAGGGCATCCAAGTTATCCTGTCGATCTAACTCGGCTTCCTTCTCTTCGTACATGCGTACGCGTGGTGAATCATGTATTATGTCGCAGGGTAGTACTGCTTCCGCGCCGTATACCATAAAAATGGTGTATATCCGGTAGTGTGGTTCGGCGTGGTCCGCAGTCCCCAGACTACGGAGTCGAGCTCTTCGACCTAGTGCGTATCCGCTCTGTCAAGGATCGCACTAGTCTGGGTTTGATGCCGCTCATGATGAGACCATTTGCCTGCTCTACCTGGCCGTTTGTTTGGGGATGGTAGACGGAAGCGTAATCAAGCTTAATGCCCATTTTTCCGCACCAAGTTTTCACTTCATTGATTGTGAAATTTGAGCCATTATCAGTGATGATGTTGTGGGGGACACCGTAGCGGTGTACGACCCCGGATATGAAGTCTATTACTGGTCAGGATTCGGCCGTTTTGACTGGTTTGGCTTCTATCCATTTGGTGAACTTGTCCACCATGACCAATAAGTATTTTTTTCTTATGGCTTCCCCCTTTAAGAGGTCCGACCATATCCAGCCCCCAGACCATGAAGGGCCAAGTTATGGGGATTGTTTGGAGAGCGGTAGGGGGCATATGACTCAGATTGGCGAAGAGCTGGCAACCGACGCAATGTTGACAAGGTCATGTGCGTCTGCTCAGGCAATCGGCCAATAGAAGCCTGTACGGAAGGCCTTGCTGACTAGTGCTCGAGCCGCGGCATGGAGCCCGCCCAGTCCGGCATGGATTTCAGCCAAGAGTTGCCGCCCTTCCTCTTCAGAGATGCATCTTTGGAGCACTCCGGTAGCACTTTTCTTGTAGAGTTCCCCTTTGTGGACTTTGTAAGCTTTAGAACGCCGGATGATGCAGCGTGCTTCTTTTTGGTCTTCGAGGAGCTCCTGCCTATTTAGGTAGGCCAAGAAAGGCTCAGTCCACGGGGCGATTACGGCCATGATTTCGTGGGCCGAAGATGTTATTTCGGTGGCAGAGCCTCCGATTGTGTCTGATGGTTCGGAATCTGGGGGTGTGTTCGGATCCGTGCTAGTATTGCCAGACTCCCCTTCCCATATCACGGATGGCTTGAACAACCTTTCCAGGAATATGTTAGGTGGGACAGGGTTGCGTTCGGCGCCGATGCGGGCGAGGACGTCCGCCGCTTGATTGTTTTCTCGAGCCACATGGTGGAATTCGAGCCCCTCGAACCGAGCTGACATTTTGAGGACGGCATTACGGTAGGCCGCCATTTTCGGATCCTTGGCATCAAAGTCTCCGTTTATTTGTGATATTGCGAGGTTCGAATCCCCGCGCACTTCCAGGCGTTGGATGCCCATAGAGACTGCCATCCAAAGACCGTGCAACAGCGCCTCGTATTCGGCTGCATTGTTGGAGTCTGTGTATAATATTTGGAGGACGTACTGGACCGTGTCTCCGGTGGGAGACGTCAGGACTACACCTGCTCCCAATCCGGCCAACATTTTGGAGCCGTCGAAGTGCATGATCCAGTTGGAGTACGCGCCGTACTCTTTAGGGAGTTCGGCTTCTGTCCATTCGGCGACAAAGTCAGCCAGTACTTGCGACTTAATGGCTCGCCGTGGTTTGTATATTATGTCGCACGGAAGGAGCTCGATAGCCCATTTAGCAATCCGGCCCGTAGCGTCGCGGTTATTTATTATGTCATTGAGTGGTACTTCGGAGGCCACCGTAATCGAACACTCTTGAAAGTAGTGTCGCAGCTTCCGGGATGCCATGAAGACCGCGTATGCTATTTTTTGATAGTGTGGGTATCGGGATTTGCATGGGGTGAGGACCGTGGATACATAATAAACCGGCTTTTGAAGCGGGAATTTGTATCCGTCCACCTCTCGTTCGAGGACGAGCACTACACTTACCACTTGATGTGTTGCAGCTATGTACAGTAGCATAGGCTTGCCAATATTTGGTGATGTTAGGACTGGATTACTGGCCAGTAAGGTCTTTATTTCATCGAGTCCGGCCGCGGCTGCATCCGTCCATACGAAGTGTTCGGTGCGCCGAAGGAGGCGGTAAAGAGGTAATGCCTTTTCTCCTAAACTGGAGATAAAGTGGCTCAAAGCGGCCACGCATCCAACTAGTTTCTGGATGTGCTTGAGGTCTGTTGGTATAGCCAACTATGATAGAGCTCGGATTTTTGCCGGATTCGCTTCAATTCCTCTATTGGAAACAATGAAGCCCAGCAGTTTCCCCGAGGGGACGCCGAAAATGCATTTTTCCGGATTCAACTTGATGTCATATGTCCGGAGGTTATCGAATGTAAGCCTCAAGTCATCTATTAGGGTTTCGACGTGTCTTGTTTTTATGACCACGTCGTCCACATGTGCCTCCATGGTTTTTCCGATTTGTTTTTCCATGCATGTTTGGATCATGCGTTGATAGGTTGCGCCGGCGTTCTTAAGCCCGAAAGGCATAGTGTTGAAGCAAAAAGGGCCATTTGGCGTTATGAAAGCTGTTGCAGCTTGGTCAGACTCTGCCATCTTTATTTGATGGTATCCAGAGTATGCGTCGAGAAAACACAACGAGTCGTGTCCAGTTGTGGCATCGATAATTTGATCGATGCGAGGGAGGGGAAAGGGATCCTTGGGGCAAGCCTTGTTGAGGTCTCTAAAGTCAACACACAGGCACCAGGATTTGTCCTTCTTTGGTACCATTACTAGGTTTGCCAGCCAATCCGGATGCTTGATATCTCTGATGAATCCGGCCTCGAGTAGTTTGGCTAGCTATTCCCCCATGGCTTGCCTTTTGGGCTCTGAAAACCGTCTTAGAGTCTGCTTGACCGGTTTGTATCCTTTTATTACATTGAGGCTGTGTTCGGCCAATCTGCGTGGGATGCCCGGCATGTCCGATGGGTGCCAGGCGAAAATGTACCAATTCTCGTGTAAGAAATCTCGCAGTGCGGCGTCCATCATGGGGCTCAACTGTGTCCCGATGGAAGCTGTCTTCGTGGGGCCCGTTGGATGGACTTGGAATTTGACTATCTCGTCTGCGGGTTTAAATGAGGTGGAATTGGGTCGCTTGTCGATTATCACGTCATCCCTGTCCACGGTGGCCCATAGTGTTGTTAACTCTTTGGCTGCTAGGGCTTCGGATAATGCTTCCAGGGCCAGTGTTGCGGTTTTGTTTTCGGCGCGAAGTGCGACGTCCAGATCACTAGCTAGAGTGATGATTCCATTGGGCCCGGGCATTTTAAGCTTCATGTACCCATAATGGGGTACAGCCTGAAAGCTTGTAAACGCGTCCCGCCCAAGAAGGGCGTGGTATCCACTACTAAAAGGAGCCACTTGGAATGTGATTTCTTCGGACCTATAATTCTCTGGGGTGCCGAATACCACATCGAGTGTGATTTTTCCTGCACACCGCTCTTCCCGATTAGGGATAATTCCCCTAAAGGTTGTGCCGCTCTGCTCAATATGGCTTTTGTCAATGTCCATCTTGTTGAGTGCTTCTTCATAGATCAAGTTTAATCCACTTCCGCCGTCCATGAGTACTTTAGTGAGCTGAAAGCCATCCACGATTGGGCTGAGGACCAGAGCGGCCAGTGCCCGGATAGTCTGGAATTGAGGTTCATCACTGGCATTGAAAGTGATAGCAGTGTCGTTCCAGGGGTTTATTTCTGCCACATGGCAAATTTTAGTGGAGCTCTGACGAGCTCGCTTGTGTCTATTGTTTTAGGCGAAAGTCTCGAAGACTGTTAGTACCGTATTGTGCTTGTTGGCGGGATGTTGTTCTGCTTTACGCTTGCAAGAAGATCCTCGCCACTTTTTGCAACCTGCCGGAGTATCCAACACACCCAAAGGCTATGGGTTGGTGCTGTGTCCGGAGCACTATGGAGTTTACATGGCCCATTGAGCCATTCTTCCAAAACAGTTCCCGCCCTGGGGTGTGCTTTGGTTTCTTGGGAATTGGATCGGCCGACTTACGAGAGTTCGCCCGTTTAGTTCGGACAAAGGTCTTGATGAGAGTTGTACTGTCCCAAAATTCTGTTTGGGTTTTCCAGGCGCTTTCCATCGCACAGTACTTCTGTACTATGATTGCCAAGTCCGCAAAGTGTACTATGTCACTGCGGCTTATAGCATTAAGGAGTCCTTTGTCCGTGCAGTTTTTGCAGAAGAATGAGACTACGTCCTCCTCGTGGCCGTCCTTGACCTTGTTAAGCACAAGGAGGAATCTGGCCCAGTAGCTATGTACAGTCTGCTGGGGCTCTTGCCTAATGCCGGAGAGACGATTCAAGTCCAGGTGGGTGTTGCTAGCTGAATTCGGATTTTGATCCGATCTAACACCTAGGGGCGCGGGAGGTTCCGAGCCTAACAGCTCAGGATTTGGAGTGCTGCCCAATTTCTTCAGCTCAATGCCCGATTCTAAGTCCGGGACCCGGGTCATGTCTTCCTTTGAGCAGGTGTTCGGCTTAAGGAGTTCGGTGATCCGAACATAATTTGTCTTCAAAGTTGAGGGGCAATCCGCGTGTGGTTCCTCCACTATCGCTATCTCATGGGTGGCCGGCAGGGATCTGATGTCCCTTTGGTCGGGTTTAAGCCCGATCCGGTCATAGTCTGTAGCGACTCCCAGAGCGGCGATGCGATCCAAGAGCTCATTAAGGGAGGAGAGATCCATCGGATCCATCTATTCAGCGAGTTCCAAACTAACGCGAAGGTTATGCTTGATGACCTGAGAGGCCATCGTCGGTGCAACCGCCGATGGGGCAGCCATGGTAAAGCCACCAAGTCAGAGAGTTTGGCCTACAGCCAGAGCTCCCCCGAGGTAATGTCGTCCTTGACGACGAGACGAGCCATCAAGCCTTGCAGCGACGACACAGAGGAACTCTCAATGAAAGCACCAATGTCGGTGTCAAAACTGGCGGATCTCGGGTAGGAGGTCCCGATCTGTGCGTCTAGGCTGATGGTAACAGGAAGCAAGGGACACAATGTTTACCCAGGTTCGGGCCCTCTCGATGGAGGTAAAACCCTACTTCTTGCTTGATTAATATTGAAGATATGGGTAGTATAAGAGTAGATCTACCACGAGATCGTAGAGGCTAAACCCCAAGAGCTAGCCTATGATGGTATGATTGTAATTGTGATCGGCCTTCTAAGGACCAACCTCTCTGGTTTATTTAGACACCGGAGAGGGATAGGGTTTACATGGAGTCGGTTACAAAGAAGGAAACTCAATATCCGTATCGCAAAGCTTGTCTTCCACGCAAAGGAGAGTCCCATCCGGACACAGGACAAAGTCTTGAGTCTTGTATCTTCACGCTTCAATAGTCCGGACGATGTATACCGTCTGGCAGTCTGGATAACCCCTAATCCAGGACTCCCTCAGGGAGCACAGCATAAATCTAATCTGCTGGCAATCCGTCGTGCCCTTGCATCGTGGCCCGTGCTAACACGAACCGTTTTTTCTTAGCTCACCCCGATACGTGTTGTGAGGTGGTTTTATTGTCACGCCCTGCCAAAGAAGAGATCGTGTCCCCCTTATTACTGGATCTTCCATTAATATGGGCGTGTGCCACCCCACGACAACTGTTGGTATGACTCCGTGTTTTTAGATAAGTCTCAAGCAATCACACTGAGGACTCTTGATATTCACCCCCTTTATAAAGGGCCGAGGCCTATACCTCTTTTCCACCACCCTCGCGCCCTTTCGCATCTCGAGTTCTAACACCCGAGACCCAAACTCAAACACCCCAGATCCTCCAATATGTCCGGATCCAACCTTCAAGGCCGGTGGGTGGCCTCCTCGATCAAAGAGGAGGACATTTGCGAGGCTCAGGGAGGTTGGATATCTGACTGCCGACATCCAGCACAGGATTCCTGCTCCAGGGCGGGTCATCCCTACCCCCGAGCCCAATGAGAGCATTGTATTTGTTCCTCACTTCCTCCGCGGCTTGGGCCTCACCCTTGATCCCTTTGTAAGGGGGCTCATGTTCTATTACGGGTTAGATTTTCACAATCTAGCTCCAGACGCTATCCTCCATATCTCGTCATTCATCATTGTGTGCGAGGCTTTTCTCCACGTGACCCCACACTTCGGCTTGTAGATCAAGACCTTCAATGTGAAGCCGAAGATGATCGAGGGGCGACATGCGGAGTGCGGAGGTGCCATAATAAGCAGGAATGTCGATGCCCCATGGCCAGAGGGTTCTTTCCCAAAGGTATCCGATGTATGGCAGCGGAGGTGGTTTTACGTCACGGCTCCCAGGGGCACAAAGTGGGTGGCCGCCCCCGATTTCCGCTCAGGCCCTCCGTCACAACTGGCATCATGGACCGACGTAGGACGGAATTGGGGCCCCGCTAGTGATGTACCAATACTGCAGAGCTGTATCCGGGAGCTTCTTGTGACGGACATTAACCTTGTCAGCATAGTTCAGGTAATGCTAATCCGACGGATGTTGCCATGCAAATGCCGGCCTCTCCGGATGTGGGAGTTCAATCCAGAGGGTCCACGGACTATTCAGCACTTCTTCGGCCTGACGCTCGAAGAGATGTGTAAATTATTCTTCGGACCACAAGTAAAGTGTCCAGACACCACTGAGGATGCGGGCCTAAGCTGTAATCGCCTAGATATCCAAGTAAGTAATCCCGAAACCGGACACTTTCATTTATATTTATCATAATCATTATTCTGAAAAATCCTCCGTGGCCAGGAATGGCTCAGCAAGGCGGAGAGAATTAGTTGTCCGGCGCCACTTCCCGAAGGTTCGCCTAGCCCTACCATAGCCAAGATGCTTGGTCGGGTGCTTAGAAAAATGCCCTCAGGGAAAGACGAAGGGAAGAAGAGAGAAGCCGAACTTCACACACTGCGCATCCGAACCGGGGGAATTGCTACCTCCCCTAAGGAGGATAGTCGGGGAGGGGAGTCTAAAGCCTCCTCCCCGTGCGGAAAGAAGAGAGCCGCCTCCGAAGACTTGGAGACGGAGGTGCCCAAGCAGGGGAAGCAAACGTCACCAGGGGGCCCTGCCCCGAAGGGCGCCCTTACCGCGTCATGCCCGCCGACGGGCCAGCCCTCAACCGAGCTGTGAGTTAATCGTTAATTCGAAGGTACTGCATTTCTCCGAGAACAATAACCAGGATTCATTTTTTGCAGTCCGGCTAGAAGCTCTTCTCAACAGAGTTCGTCTTCGGGGGATCTCCCTCCGGAGATGATGGAGAGTGAGACCCCACCAACCTCTCCGCCTCATGAGGCAGGCGACACCGAGGTGTCGTCACGGAGGAGTCCGGATCTGCCGAAGCCAGAAGCTAATCCTTCAGCCGCCCTGAGCCCGGAGCGTTCGGCTCCCACGGGGGGCGATGAGAAGGGTCCAGCGCAGTTTGGTGTTCGGCCGGATGTACTGACGGGCCTTCTGGAGCGAGCTGCACTCTAGGAGGAGCACCGCTCATTAATGAGCACGGTGCTCAAGAAGATTTCCTCCGCCACAAGCGGTTTGAATGAAGCATTTACGAGCCTGCTCAGAGGCTTTGAGGTATGTAATGAAAATTACATATTTTTTGGCTGTGAGGCACGCGCTAAGTGTGCTCCATATGGATAGTAGCCCCTGAGACTCTGGTTGCCCGCCCTAGGCGGCAAACGGAGGATCATATTGTGTAAGTAATGATTGCACTTTATATATGCGCAGGTGTCTAAGGATCCGGCAGCTGACCAGTCCGTAGAGGTTGCCGAACTGAGGAGACAGATTGGAGTTATTGATGCCGATATCACGCTGGTGAACGAGCGGTTGAACGAGTCACAAGGTATGTGCTCTGCCTTCCTTATTATGTTGTATAGGAAAAGTCGAGAGGGGCATAATATTAATGTGACATGTTTGGACTGCAGACGGTGCTGCTGCCGTGGAAGCCCTGAGGGCGGAACTTGCCCAGGCCAAGGAACAAGCTCGGGCTAGCAATGCGGCTGCCCTAAAGGCGGCCGAAGAGTTGAGAGCCGAACAGGCTGCTCATCGCCGAAGTGAAGACAAGATAGCCGAAATGGCTATGGAGTTAAAAAAATGCCGCCAACCGGTATGAGCTCCTTGAAAAGGAGAATCAGGTTAATTCGGCTGACCTGAACAAGGCACTTAACGCAGCCAAGGAGATGCAGACCGAAATCAGGGATGTGCAGGAGGAGCTTCGACAGGCCGGAAAAATTGCGGCTCATAGCCCCTACTTATTGCGGATGAAGTTTTTGGATCCGACGTATGCTCCCCTGGGTCGAGGCTGGAGTCCTGCAGACGCGTATGCGGACTTGGCGAAGAGTACGGCTGATGCCACCAAGTTTTTCGAGGAGCAAGGTGATAAAGAAGTGGAGAAGCTGTTCTGGTCACAATTCAATGCTCCTGCGCGCCCATTGCCATTGAGTGAGAAGATGCCTGCCATGGCGGAACTTCATAGGCTGTCCGGGCTTGCCATGCGGTCTGTAATAGACCATCTTTGGCCGAAGGAGCCAAAGCCGGATAGTTATTTTGGTTTAGTGCAACAATTCCTTGGTGCCGTATCACGGATCGATGCCATGAGATGGTCGGCGTGTATAGAGGGTGCACGAATGGCTCTTGCCCATGTTAAAGCATATTGGACGGATATGGAGGCCACCATCGTTGCAACCCAGAATCCGGCAGGAGGCTAGGATCCGACCGAGCACTACTTGGAGCAGGTAACAGAAGGTGCTCGTTTGATAGAGGCTCTGTGCTCGAAGAACGTAATGTTCGAGTGACAAATCGTGTCATTGTAAAAACAATGTTATTTTGATTATGAGGCTATATTTATACTTTGTGCCCGAATGTATTATTTGTGCCTCCTATGCGGCGGTTTTTATGTATATGTGTAATTCTGAAAGTTAGCAGTCGTTGGCTTCAGCCCCCATGCATACAATGCGGGGGTGTTCGCGAAAAATATGCATAATGACACTTGATCCAACATCTTGGTCCATTAAGGAGGTGATCGCACATCGAACTAGGCAACCAGACTATATAGCTGTAACACTTTAACTTAGCCATAGAAGTTTGACGGTGGGGCTACTATGTAGCCCCTAGTACTTTTGCGTGCATCCAAATACGGGCGCGTGTGTACATGACCGGGAAACGGCCCTTTGTTAATGCGGATGAATCCTAAAGATTCTGGTAAGTCTTCGAGTGGTTGAACAGTCTCTCGCTGTATCATGATAGTCAGTTTTCGGCTTTCTCTACTGAGGTGCTCATCCGGAATAACCAGGGCACAATCGCAGTAGTTCTCCTTTGGCCGCCTTAGCCGATAAGAACAGAACGTAAGGCGGCAAACCCAGGAGCCGGGCAAACCCAACATTTAACCAAAGACATGATTCGGAGCTGATGCATATAAATTCAAACTCGTGACGCCGAACACTCCCGAAGGTATTCGGACTTTATAACAGAAAATGGGCTGAAGAATGTCCTTTCATTATAAACCCTGTATTTCTAGGTACGTGCATTAGTCTGTCGTGGCGAAATGCCAATAGCAGCAGTACCCTCTGTGGGTATAGTACCCATGGGATGTGTAAACAACAAGAGGCAATAGAAAAGGTTTACACAGGGGCTTAATCCAAAGAGAAACCTTTGAGCAGGGCCCTGCTGCACGTCTGCGCCTTTGTCTCCGTTGTGCCATGTCCTGGAAGGTTATCGCACGAATGTTGTCTGTAAATAGAAAACTCGTGTAGAAGAGTACAACGTAAGCGCGCGATGGATATTAAAAGTGTAAGACATTGGCTTGCCAATAAGGTTGAGCCAAGGGTGGGGCTTGTATTAAATATCTATAGCCCCTGGTGTCCTATATGGGATTACGTACATGGCACCCTGGATCAGTTTTATCTGGGCTGCCGAACTCGTCTAACCGTGTCCGTGGTCTTAATGACTAGTCATGCTTTCTGGTGTTGGAGGCCGCTTAGAATCCGGCCACTGGAGCCGTCGCGTATTCCTCCGCGCGTGAAGAGCGCTCTATGTTTCCATTAACAATGATGACGCCTCATGGACCGGGCATCTTGAGTGTGAGGTAGGCGTAATGCGGTACTGCGCTGAAGCGGGTGAAGGCCATTCTTCCAAGCAATGCGTGATAGCCGCTTTGGAAGGGTGCGATGGTGAAGAGTAGTTCTTCGCTTCTAGAGTTGCCTGGGGAGCCGAATGTTACCTCCAGTACGACGGAGCCCCTGTCGTAGGCTTCAACGCCTGGTATCACCCCTTGAAAGGTGGTGTTGCTTTGGCTGATTCTGGACGGGTCTATCCCCATCCTGCGGACAGTGTCCTGGTATATTAAATTGAGACTACTGCCGCCGTCCATGAGGACGTGAGTAAGATGGTATCCGTCGATTATTGGGTCGAGCACCAAGGCATCTGATCCTCCGTGCCGAATAGTAGTAAGGCAGTCCATGTGATCGAAAGTGATCGGACAAGCCGACCAGTGGTTAGGTGTGGGTACGACGGGCTCTATAGCGTATGCGTCTCTGAGCATGCATTCATGCCTTCTTGTGGATGTGTGAGTCGCGTGGATCATGTTTACTGTTTTTACCTCTGGTGGGATTTTTTTCTGTCCCCCAGTGTTCAGCTGGCGAGGCTCATCCTCGTCTTCACTTGGTGTTTCCCTTTCCTTGTGTTCGGCATTTAATTTGCCAGCCTTCTTGAAGACCCAGCATTCTCTGTGAGTGTGGTCCGCAGGTTTGTCGGGGGTGCCATGAATTTGGCACAGTCTGTCCAGGACTCTGTTCAGATCGGACGGTCCTTCTTTGCTGCCTTTAACTGGCTTCTTTTGATGACTGGGTCGAGAGCCCCTGAATCTGGCATTGACCGTTGCGTTGTCCGGGCTCTCTTCCTTGTTTTGACGTTTGTTTTTATTGCACCGTGGCTTCCCGTTGCCATCCCTTATTTCGGATGTGCTTGGGTCGCTGGTGCCTTTACAGGCCAACCAGCTATCTTTACCCGCGCAAAAGCGGGTCATAAGGCTTGTTAAGGCTGCCATTGTCCTTGGCTTTTCTTGGCCGAGGTGTCTGGCGAGCCACTCGTCTCGGATGCTATGTTTGAATGCCGCTAAGTCCTCGGCATCCGGACAATCGACAATTTGATTCTTCTTAGTGAGGAATCTGTTCCAAAGCTTGCGGGCGGACTCTCCAGGCTGTTGGATTATGTGACTTAAATCGTCCGCATCCGGAGGCCGGACATAAGTCCCTTGAAAATTGGCCCTGAAAGCATCCTCAAGTTCCTCCCAACTTCCAATTGAGTTTTCGGGGAGGCCTTTCAACCAGTGTTGAGCTGGCCCCTTCAACTTGAGGTGAAGGTATTTGATGGCGTGGAGGTCGTCCCCACGAGCCATGTGTATATGCAGGATAAAATCCTCGATCCAGACCCCTGGGTCTGTCGTTCCGTCGTATGCCTCTATGTTCACAGGTTTGAAACCCTGTGGAAATTCGTGGTCCAGTATTTCTTTTGTGAAGCACAGGGGATGAGCAGCCCCTCTGTATCTGGACGTGCTGTGGAATGTCGTCGGCTGTTGTTGTGTCCGGTGTTGATTCCGAACCGGTATCCAAACGGTATGATCATTTTGGTGACCATAGTCCCGCGTCGGGGTGTGTCCTTTTGACCCGTAGACGGATCTAGCCGCGCCGGCTTTCTTATCCAGGTGCTCACGTAAATCGTGCGCGGAGTCGGTAGCTGCTCTGTTGCGGTTATGAAGTGGTTCGTCCGGTCTCCTGGTCATGTTGTTCTTTGGTGGAATGGCCTTGTCGTCGAATTCTGGCAGCAACTTGCGTTTTGGATAGCTCTTTGTATGGCGATCATCGCCGTACCTTTCTTCAGTGTCTAGCACTTTATTCCATCTGCGATTGAGCATTTCCTGTGCGGCTTTTAGCCGTTGCTTCTGCTTCTTTAGACTTCTCGCGGTGGCCATAAGCCTTCTGTGGAGGTTATCTCATTCCACGCGTGTTTCCGGGATGATGAGTACATCGTCATCCGGACTGTGTTCTTGTCCTGGGGCGGTTTGATGAACTCGTTGCTCGGGATCATTGTGATCGGGCGTCTGCTCCGAACTGTGTTCGGCATGACCTGGCTCATCCTGCTCCATCGCTGGGTCCATATGGTCGTTGTTCCCTTCGGAGTTGACTGGGGCGTCGATCTTTCTAGCACTCTTGTCGCTATTTTTACTGTTGCTTGACTTGGAGCGGTGTCTGTGCCGTCGTTTTGGCTTTTGCCCGGGGGGTTTATCTTCTGGATTGTCGCCGTCGTCCTCCTTAGGCGTATCCACCATGTATATATCGTATGACGGGGTGGCTGTCCGCCACCCCATGAGCGGTGGTTCCTGTTCTTCTCATGCATCGTCGTCCATACCGTCGATGTCTTCAGAGTCGAAGTCAAGCACGTCGGTTAAATCATCGACCGTGGCAATGAAGTGGGTGGTGGGTGGGCAATGAATTACTTCGTCGCCTGCTTCCCACTCAAGCCGGACATAGTTCGGCCAAGAGTCTCCTGACAAAGAGAGAGACTTCAATGAGTTCAGCACGTCGCCAAAGGGCGAGTGCTGGAAAATATCCACAGTGGTGAACTCCATTACAGGAGCCCAACCAGGTTCGGTGGGCTCAGGAGCGCGCCGACTAGAACTTACAGCCGGATACGAGTCCGGGGGTCCGGTGTCACAGGCTTCTTTAGGGGTGAGGCCTGTGTTCGGCTCTACCACTGATGGGTGTGCGGCCTGCGGGACGGGGTCCATCCACTCGTCCTCGGGCGGCGCAATCTGCTCCAGATTTAGGTCCGGGGCTCCTGCAGGGGCGATATCCCGAGCATTATCCGAAAGCAGGTCTAAGCCGTGCTCATTGTGATTGTCTGGCGCTCCTGGCGCAGGTCCGAGCCCGTCGAAGATCAAGTCTCCGCGGATATCGGCCATGTAGTTCAGGTTTCCGAATCTGACCTGGTGGCCAGGGGCGTAGCTGTCAATCTGCTCCAGATGGCCAAGCGAATTGGCCCATAGTGCGAAGCCGCCGAACACAAAGATTTGTCCGGGGAGAAAAGTCTCACCTTCGACCGCGTTGTTGTTGATGATTGAAGGAGCCATCAGACCTTGCGGCGATGACACAGAGGAACTCTCAATGAAAGCACCAATGTCGGTGTCAAAACCGGCAAATCTTGAGTAGGGGGTCCCAATCTGTGCGTCTTAGGCTAATGGTAACAGGAGGCAAGGGACACAATGTTTACCCAGGTTCGGGCCCTCTCGATGGAGATAAAACCCTACTTCCTGCTTGATTGATATTGATGATATGAATAGTACAAGAGTTGATCTACCACGAGATCGTAGAGGCTAAACCCTAGAAGCTAGCCTATGATGATTATGATTATGATCGTCCCTCTAAGGACCAAACTCTGCGGTTTATATAGACACCAGAGAGGGCTAGGGTTTACATGGAGTCGGTTACAAGGAAGGAAATATGATATCCGGATCGCCAAGCTTGCCTTCCACGCAAAGGATAGTCCCATCTGGACACGGGACGGAGTCTTGAGTCTTGTATCTTCACGCTCCAACAGTCCGGACAAAGTATACAGTCCGACTGTCCGGATACCCCCTAATCCAGGACTCCCTTAGGTGGAACCCACGACAAGGAGTGAATCCTCATTGTTTTTATAAGACAAACGTTTTTCGCCCGGCAACAGGCCTTGTCGTTCCCCCATCTCGCTCAACCTTTCTCACACTCTTGGCGGAGGCAAGGATGAGATGAGTTTGGGCTCCATGTTCTATCCCCTTGCTGCCGCGACTACGACCAACTTCGGACCCAGGAGATAATCCTTGGGTTCGGAAAGAGGGTAGCACGGTATCTTGGATATAAAACACAGTTCCAGATACCCCAGTTCATAACGAAATGCATGATAGAGGATAAAAGACTTATCTGGACCTGCAGCCCCCGGCAACCTTGACTTGCCGCAGACAGATCCTTGTATTTGCAGCCCCCGGCAACCTTGGCTTGCCGGGGTCGGGGCACCGGTCCGTTCCTCTCTTCCAAACAGCTCGGCAGAAATACTTACGTGTCCTGTGAACCAAAAAGGACAGGGAAGAAACAGAGAGATGCACACTCGACCTCTATGCTAGGGGTTAGCCGCTGCCAAGCACTATCAACCCTAACCGAGGAGGAGACTCGACCTAGCATGCATGCTATAACTTAGGGCGCTAGCGCTTCGTTTATTAGTGCTCAGGGTCTGCGCCTGGCTTTTTACAAAGGGTTACATGCCTTGCCGGCAAGGCTTGTACAAAAGGGTGGCTTGCCGGGAGGCCCGGCAGCCGCGCCTTATGGGTAAAACTTGCGAAGATGCTCGATGTTCTAGGAGTTACTCACTGGAATAGCGTCTTCAATCTCCAGGCGGACTACGCCGGGCCTAGCGACTCGTGTTACCCGATAAGGGCCTTCCCACTTCGGCGTCAACTTGTTGGAATTCTTGGCCGACTGAACGTGCCGAAGAACAAGGTCGCCTTCCTCAAGGCTCCGGGCATGGACCTTGCAGCTATGGTAGCAACGCAAGGCTTGCTGGTAGCGTGCTGCTCTCACAACCGCCCGAAGACGATCTTCCTCAAGGAGCGTTGCATCATCTTGCCGCAATCGCTCTTTCTCAAGCTCATCATAAGCGAGCACTCGAGGTGACCCTTATATGAGTTTCGTGGGGAGAACTGCCTCTGCCCCGTAGACCAGGGCAAAGGGTGTCTGGCCGGTGGCTCGATTTGGCGTTGTTCTGACCGACCAAAGAACCACCGACAACTCATCAATCTAGCGCTTTCCACTCTTGTGCAGCCTGTCAAAAGTCTTCGTTCTTAAGCCTCGCAGAACTTCAGCATTCGCTCTCTTTGCTTGTCCGTTGCTCCGTGGATGTTCCATGGAAGCAAAACAGACCCTGCTGCCGAGATCCTCAATGTATTGCATGAAGGCATGGCTCGTGAACTATGTGCCATTGTCGGTGATGATCCTGTTGGGTATCCCAAAACGGCACACTAGTCCCTTGAAGAACTTGATGGCTGACTGCGCCATCACCTTCCTCACTGCTTCCACCTCTGGCCACTTTGTGAACTTGTCGATTGCGATGTACAAGTACTCAAAGCCCCCGACAGCACGGGGGAAAGGCCCAATATGTCGAGCCGCCAGACCGAGAAGGGCCAGGAGAGAGGGATAGTTTGAAGGGCTTGAGCTGGTTGATGGAGCTTCTTCGAATGGAACTGGCACGCTTCACACTTGGTTACTAGTGTCGTCGCATCCTGGAGGGTGGTGGGCCAGAAGAGACCTTGCCGGAAATCCTTGCCGGCAAGGGCCCTCGACCCTATGTGGGAGCCACATATGCCTCCATGTATCTCTACCAACAGCTTTAGTCCTTCCTCCCAGGAGATGCACTTCAATTTCACCCCATTCGGTCTTTTTCTGTACAATATGTTATCAACGAATTGGTACAGAGCAGACCGGCGGGCTACTCTTTCTGCCTCTTCCTGCTCCTCAGGAAGCTCTCCTTTTTGAAGGAATCGGACGGTGTGTTGTGCCCATGCCGGAGCCTGTGGCTCGACGACAAGGTCCAAAGGCATCTCTTCCGCCACGGGAGCGGCCTTCTCCATGGCCATGACCTGGGGTCCTGCCGGAGTCGGTTGTCCCGCGGCAGGATCGGCATCTACGGCAACATCTTCATCGGCGGCTCCGGGGAGCTCGGCAGGGAAGTACTTGCCGGAGCCTACCTTCCTCCGCTTGTTCTGCCCGGTCGACAGCTCAACGTATGGTTGAGTTAACTGAAGCACAAAAGTACCTGGTTCCACAGGTAGCTTGAGGGCAGCGCGCATTGACAGGTAGTCAGCGATGTCGTTCTCCGTCCGAGGGACATGCTCCGCTTGTATACCATCAAAGCGCTCCTCTAGTTTCCTAACCTCACCTACGTAAGCTTCCATCAACGGGATTTGATAATCTTTGTTGACCTGCCTGACGGCGAGTTGCGAGTTGCCCCTGACGATGAGCTTTTTAACTCCGAGGTCCACCGCGATCCTGAGATCGGCAAGCAAACCCTCATACTCGGCGGTGTTGTTGGTTGACATCTCCTGGGGAAAGTGCATTTGGATGACGTACTTGAGGTGCCCTCTGGTGGGTGCGACAAGCAGCACACCACACCGGCGCCTTGCAGCGAAAAAGCCCCATCAAAGTACATGATCCAGTTGCCGCTCGTTTCCTCGCCGGGGAGAGTAGTCTCCTGTACCTATTCGTCAGGCGTCAAGGTCCATTCTGCAACAAACTCCGCCAAGACTCTGCTCTGGATCGTCGATGTACTTTCAAACCTCAGACCAAAACTTGACAACTCCAGGGCCCATTCGACGATCCTTCCTGTTGCATCTGGGTTATGCAGTATCCGTTGCAATGGAAGGCGGGTAACCACGGTGACCTCGTGTGCTTGGAAGTAGTGGCGCAGCTTCCTCGAGGCCATAAGGAGGTCGAAGAGCAATTTTTGCACACCTGAATACCTTGACCTAGCTCCCTGCAAGAGGGAGCTGATGAAGTAAACCGGGTGCTGCACCATCTTCTTCCGTTTTGCCACTTCACTTGGCCGTGCGGGTCCTGTCGTACCGGCGCCAGTCTTTTCGGGACCAAGCCCTGCCGGGGACTCAGTCTTGCTACGACCGAGCCCTGTCAGGGAGGGTTCTGGCCCGCCAACCGTTGACTCTGCCGTTGCTGCTGTCTCCTCATCGACCTCTCTCTACGCCACCAATGCGACGCTAACCACTTGGTTTGTTGCTGCTAGATATAGCAGCAGCGGTTCTTGTGGTTTGGGCGCAACCAGCACCGGGGCAGAGGAGAGGTACTTCTTTAAGTCTTGCAATGCCGCCTCGGCCGCTGGGGTCCACCCCACTGGGCCTGTCTTCTTTAAGATCTTGAAAAAGGGGAGGGCACGCTCCATGGATTTGGAGATGAATCTACTCATGGCGGCAACACAGCCAGTGAGCCGACACACGTCCTTGATCTGTTTGGGTGTCTCAATTTGCTCGATGGCCTTAATCTTGTCTGGGTTGGCCTCAATCCCGCGCTACGACACAAAGAACCCGAGAAGCTTGCCGGATGGGACACCGAAGACACACTTCTCAGGGTTCAATTTGGGGTTGATCTTGCGTAGGTTTCCGAATGTTCCCTCCAGATCTTGCACAAGTGTTGCTTTGTCCTTGGTTTTGACCACTATGTCATCCATATAAGCTTCCATATTTCTATGTAGCTGGGCTTCAAAACCAATTTGGACTGCTCTTGCAAAGGTTGAGCCAACACTCTTCAACCCGAAAGGCATCCGTAAAAAGCAATACGTACCACATGGGGTGATGAATGCTGTCTTTTCCTCGTCTTCTTTTGTCATGAAGATCTGGTGGTATCCTGAGTAGGCGTCAAGGAACGACAATAGGTCACACCCAGCCATGGAGTCAACAATCTGGTCGATGCGCAGTAACTAGAAGGGATCCTTTGGACATGCCTTATTGATGTCTATGTAATCAATACACATCCTCCACTTCCCATTTGCCTTGCGCACTACTACCGGATTGGCCAACCACGTCGGATGGAGTACTCCTCTCACCAAGCTTGTCACCTCTAGCTTTCTGATTTCTTCCGTGATGAACTCCTGCCTCTCCAGAGCTTGCTTCCTGACCTTCTGTTTGACGGGCCGTACATGAGGAAAGACAACAAGGTGGTGCTCAATCACCTCCCTGGGAACGCCGGGGATGTCGGAGGCTTGCCATGCAAACACATCGACATTCACCCGTAGGAAGGTAACGAGCTCGCTTTCCTATTTGCCGTCGAGGGTGGAGCTTATGGTAAAAGATTCCCCCGTGCCGTCCTCCTTGACGGGCACCTTCTTGGTCTCTGGTGGTGTGGCTCTGGACTTCTTGCTCTTGCCGGCGGAGCTCTCTGGCACGTTCTCAATGGGAACGCAACACCCCAAAGAGGTGCTTTTGCCAGAGTGGGTGTGAGGGGTCTTGCCGGTCTTCTTCCCACTCGGGGCTCCGTCGGCAGGAGCAGGTGCCTTAGCGGCAGCTGCTGCAACTACTTCTCGCTAGAGTCGGTGTTCGCAGATCAACGCATCCTTCTTGTCGGAGGGGACGGTGATGATGTTCATCGGCCCGGGCATCTTCAGCATGTTGTAGGCATAGTGTGAAGCCGCCATGAACTTGGCTAGTGCCGGGCGGCCGAGGATCCCGTTGTAAGGCAAGGGGATCTCGGCTACATCGAAAACAATCCTTTCCGTCCTGTGGTTCAGCTCGCCTCTGAATGTCACGGGCAGCATGACCTTTCCCTTTGGCTGGCTCCTCCCCGGGTTAACCCCTTGGAACGTGCCTATCTCCTCGAGGTCTCCATCGGAGATTTGCAGCCTTTTGACCACAACAAGCGAGATCAAGTTTAGGCCAGCCCCACCGTCAACCAACATCTTTGTCACCTTGAGGTTGCGGATTGTTGGTGAAACCAACAACGGAAAGCACCCGACCGTAGTAGTGCGGTCAAGGTGGTCCTCGGTGTCAAAGATGATGGGTGTGCTGGACCATTTCAGCGGCTTCTGTGCGTCAAACGATGGCTCCACCGCCGTGATCTCACGCGCCCACTGCTTGAATTGGTGGTGGGACGTATGCAGCGAGGCTCCACATCGACACACATGGCCTCTGTGGCTTTCTGAAACTCTTGGTCGCCGGACTCGTCGTCCTCGTCATGATCATCGTCTTCCTGCTTCTTGTCGCGGCCTCGGGCGGGCCTCTCCTGCTGATTATCCTTACCGCGGCGGCCTCCTTGGCCGCCATGTTTCTTGCCGGATCCCTTGGCACCATCTGGGCCTTTCTCCTTGTCCTATCGCTCATACTCGTCTTTCTGCTTCTCGGCGAGCAGCTCTACCTGCCGGCAGTTTTGGAGGTCATGGCCCTTGGTGCGGTGGATCTTGCAGTACTGCTTGTCGGAGCTTCCTGGCTTGTCGGCAGCCGCCAAGACCCGGGAGGCGGCACACCCGGCAACCTCCTAGCCGGGGTCGCTCGCCTTGGTCTTCTTGGTGGCTCCAGTGTCGTCGGATCCCTCAATGGCAAGCATGGATTTTCCCTTGCGATTCCTATTACGGCGCTAACCCTTCTTCGATGGGGTGGCGGTGTCGCCAGTGGAGTCAGTTTCCACGCCGGCATCTTTGCCGGGGTACTTCCTTCCCTCTTCAGCGCGAGCGCATCGATCGGCCAGGACATAAAGCTCAGCCACATCCTTGACCTTGTTCATCGCCAGCTCTTCATGCATCTTGCAATTGCGCACATTCTGATGGAACACACTGATCACGGCGGCGGGATGAACATCGGGGATGTTGTACTGCACCCGGCTAAACCTTTGGATGTACTTGCGCAAGTTTTCTCCTTCCTTCTGTGGGATGATGTGTAAATCACTCGCCTGGCCATGAGCTTGGTGACCTCCGGTAAAGGCGCCAACAAACTCATGGCACAGATCCACCCAAGAAGAGATGGAATACACCGGCAAGTGCATCCACCATGACATAACATTAGGCTTGAGTGCCAACGGGAAGTAGCTGGCGAGCACCTTATAGTCACGGGCCCCAGCAGCTTGCATCGCCATGGTGTAGACACTGAGGAACTTTGACGGGTGAGTCTTGCCGTTGTACTTCTCGCCAACATCGGGCTTGAACGTACGGTGGGAGGGCCACTGGAACTGCCATAGCTCACGGGTGAAGGCCGGACAACCCACCACGTAGGGTAAGCCACCGTAGCCTCCCGTCGCTGGGTGGTCCGTGCGGGCCCTGCCCGCCTGTTCGACTGGTGGCGCACGTCATGTTGGCGCTCGGTCTTAGTTTGAGCGTCCTCATGAACCCGCTCCCGAAGGACTTGACGCTGATTGCGGTCGGTTCGCAGGTCGGACGACGCGATGGAGATATCATCACAAGCATCGTCCCGACCGACCGATGCCCGGGGTGGCTGGGATGGAGGTGGGGAGTACACCGTGGCCGCATCCCCTCCGGCACGGCCTACGCCGGCACACGGTGGCCCGGCGGAGCAACGGCCTACGGGTCCCGCTGGCCGCTACTCATCGTTGTTGGCGATGCCGACGAGGCTCCGGACGGTGGCCCTCCATTCGCCGAGCTTCTCCGCGGCGGGAGGAAAATCGAGGAGCAGCTGCGCGTGTGCTAGGGCTTCCGCTGGCGTGGGTGGCGGTGAAAACTGGGTGGACCGCGATGTGCGTTGACTTCTAACTGGGTTAGAAGGAGCTGCGTCACGGCCCCGCAGCCGTTTGCCACCTCCGTCAGCACCTCGGCGCGCATGCTGGCGCTCGTCATCATGTGATGGGCACACGGGACTCTTCCTTGGGTTGCGCGCAGTGTCACCGGCAGGGTGACGCTTCTCATCACGCACAACCTGGGAAGAGCGCACCGTGGGCGCCGGTGTTGGCGTCTTGGAGGTCGTCGCGCCACCGTCTAGCGGGACGGCGGCGCCCCTGGAGGGCCCCGCGCCGCCTGCGGGGAGGCCGACTCCGTGTTTGGAGCCTGCGACTGGTGGCTCGTCGCCTGGCGCGCGAACGACACCACTCGCCAGGCCCGGACCGCCAGGGTGATGTGGATGTTCGCGGGCCGCGCCACGGGTTCTCGCCGCGACTGCTCCGCTACTGGTCCGCACCGGTAATGGCAATCCGGTCTCGGACGAACCGATCGTCGTGGCTGTCTTCTTCTTAGGAGCCATGGCGATGAAGAATAGCTGGGTCAACTGCTAAACCTGATTCTCACAATCTGGGCACCCCCTACCTGGCGCGCCAAAGATGTTGGTGGGAAACGACACCTATGGGATCACTGGAATCCCTACTACGGTTTTGTGGCGCTGGATCGTGAGAAGAGCAGGACTAGTAGACAGCACAAAGGGGATTTACCCAGGTTCGGGCCGCAAAGATGCGTAAAACCCTATGATCCTGCTTTGGTGGATGTATTTAGTGTTCTTGAGCTCTTGAACTAGCTTTGGGTGCTGCCAGGTTCAAAAGAGCCGAATCCTTCTCCAGTGCACCATGGGCCTCCTTTTATAGGGGAAAGGGGCTGCCACAGTGGCACATAGGAGGTGGAAAGTGCTACAATGCTGTGAGCTTATCGCTAGTATTATAGGACAAAGTGCATTTAATGCGAGGCTTGGGTGTCTCTTCACTTTATCAAGGACGAGAGCGAGGCCCGTCCCGTCCGTCGCCGCTCCTCCTTGCTTTGACACGCGCCCTGGCCAGCGATGCATGCAGTGCCATGTAGGCAGGTAGGCAACTGAGGTGGCGCGGTGGTGGACCCTCCACGAAGGGCTGCATGTTGCCACGCAGGTGCCTGCCCAGCTGGTTGGGTTGGCAGCCTCATGCGAACGGCGGCGAAGACTTGGATGGTGTGGGCCTAGTAGTGGCCCTGCTGGCACGCTTGGCGAGGGCCTTGCCGGGTGGCTCGGCAAGGGTCTTGCCACGGCACACTGTCATCCCCGGCAAGGACCTTGCCGGGTGTCTCGTGGGCTTCCTCGGCAAGAACCCTGCTGAGGATTGTTGACTTCCTATCCTCATTTGATCTTGACTATTCTTTGTCTTCACAAAGATCTGCATGCCACCATGGAGATGCCTCCCGAGCCCTGTCCCAATGCGTTTGTCTAGCGTTTGGTGGGCTCAAAGGTGGCTCTCTCAGCTGGCGTGGGCGAGCTGCCCCGGCAAGGGTCTTGCCGGGGCCGCTGAGGCTGCCCCGGCAAGGGTCCTTGCCGGGGAAACCTGCTTCATCCATCTGAACTTTGTGGCCTTGGTCCTTGTTGTTGCTTTGTTTGTCTTGTGCCTTCGGCTTCTCTCTGGATTCCCTTTCCTGCCCTGTTATGCATGGCCGTGGCGGGTGGCTCTGACTGCCCGTGCACAAGTAAAGGGGTGAAAAGCAGAGCCCCTACTTTTGTACACCAACAACATTGTAGGTCTTGAGCCATAAGCCGAAGTGTGGGGTAATGCGGAGGAAGGCCTCACACACAACGATGAATGTTGAGATGTGAAGGAAGGAATCTGGAGCTAGATCATGAAAATCTAGCCCGTAATAGAACATGAGCCCTCTAACAAAGGGATGAATACCGAAGCCTAGCCCTCGGAGGAAGTGGGAGACGAATACGACACTCTCATTGGGTTTGGGAGTAGGGATAACCTGCCCTTGAGCAGGAAGCCTGTGAAGGATTTCAGCGGTTAAGTACCTAGCCTCCCTAAGCTTCGTGATGTCCTCCTCTGTGCCAGAAGAGGCCATCCACCGGCCTTGAAGGCTGGATCCGGAAATGGTTGGAGGTCTGAAGCGCTTGGACTGAGCCTTGGGTATTGGAACTCGAGGTGGGGGAAGGGAAGGATCAAGCGTGGAAAGAAAAGTACAGGTCTTGACCTCTTTATAAAGGGGATGAATGTCAAGCGTCCTCCATGCGGCTGTTTGGAACTTGCCTAATCCAAGGAGTCATACTAATGGAGCGGTTGGGTTACCCATGCCCGTATTGATGAGAATCCCGTGATAAGGGGACACGATCTCTGCTTCGACAAGACGTGCCAATGAAACCGCCTCGCGAAACGCGTAGTGGCAGGTCTGAAAAATGGTTTGAATAATAACCGAGCCGTGGCGTGATGTCAGGCTATGGACAAGTTGTCAGCAGATTAGACTCGTGGAATATTGTACTCTCTATGGTGGTATGTGGAATTTGTTTTGCAGAGCGGACACGATTCTTGTGTTCAAGATCTACTTTGGAGTACTCAGAGAAGGAACCCGCCTTGCAATGCCAAAGACAATCTGCACGCCGGACTCATCGCCATTAAAGCCTGGTTCAGGGGCTATTGAGGGAGTCCTAGATTAGGGTTTCCTCGGACAGCAGGAATATATGCTTATGCCAGACTGTTGGACTATGAAGATACAAGATTGAAGACTTCATCCCGTGTCCGGGTGGGACTCTCCTTTGCGTGGATGGCAAGCTTGGCAATTCGGATATGTAGATTCCCTTCTCTGTAACCGACTCTGTGTAACCCTAGCCCCCTCCGGTGTCTATATAAACCGGAGGGTTTAGTCCATAGGACAAGAAGAATCATAATCATAGGCTAGCTCCTAGGGTTTAGCCTCTACGATCTCGTGGTAGACCAACTCTTGTAATACTCATATCATCAAGATCAATCAAGCAGGAAGTAGGGTATTACCACCATAGAGAGGGCCCGAACCTAGGTAAACATCCTGTCCCCCGCCTCCTGTTACCATTAGCCTTAGACGCATAGTTCGGGACCTCCTACCTGAGATCCGCCGGTTTTGACACCGACACCGACATCTATGAGTTGTCGGATCATCGAAATGTTGTCATGGCACCATTTCCATTGTCGTTGCCATGGCACCCCTTTCGTTCTGCCATGGTGACCAAATGCTTCCTAACATGCTCATGTCAACATTTTCATAAAATTGCATATAACTTGCATATGTCATCCACATCATGATAACAACATTTAAAATGTTTAAAATTGTTGTTTGCATTAAATTGCTAAATGACATGTGCAGATTTACCAGAATTGTCGTTTGTTGTTTCTGGCCTCATTTAAACTTGCCTAGATAGGTAGTTTAATTATGCTTCACTTCTTGCCATGTTAACCAACATTTAATATTGTTGAGTACCCAAACAAGAGCAAACTAAATACTTAGATGTGGTGTTTCGTCGATATGAAAACTCGTTGCATATTAAGCTCCACTTAATTTGTAGTATTGTTTGTTGCACTTTGCCATGCCATGTATATTTAAACCGGACATGCATCATACTTGATTGTGCATCATGCCATGTTTATGTGATGGTTGTTTACTATGTTGTTTGCTTCTTTCCGGTTGTTCCTCTTCTTGATAGTTGCCGGTAACGTTGCGGTTGTGAGGATTTGTTCGACTACATTGGTTCGTCTACTTCATGGACACGGTCTTCTTCCTAGCGGGATTTCAGGCAAGATGACTGTCACCTTGGATCTCACTACTATCTTTGCTATGCTAGTTGTCTCGATGCTATTTGTATGTCGTGCTTCCTACCACTTGTCTATCAAGCCTCCCAATTTGCCATGAAACAACCTTAACCTTTTCCACCTTCCAGAAAACCGTTGTTTGGCTATGTTACCACTTTGCTCAACCACTCTTATAGCATTGTTATTTGTAGGTGCAGTTGCAGGTTGTTCCATGTTGGAACATGGATATCATAGGATATCACAATATCTCTTATTTAATTAACGCACATATATACTTGGTAAAGGGTGGAAGGCTCGGCCTTTTGCCTGGTGTTTTGTTCCACTCTTGCCGCCCTAGTTTCCGTCATACCGGTGTTATGTTCCTTGATTTTGTGTTCCTAACACAGTTGGGGGTTTATGGGCCCCCCTTGATAGTCGGCTTTGAAAAAAACTCTTCCAGCAAGGCTCGACATTGGTTTTACCATTTGCCTGATAATAACTAAAACTTGCATAGGGACCCGCTAGCACCCAATGACTCTTAATTAACAACCATGGTCCAGTGCTCCTGATGAGTGTTGGTCTGAAATGGGAAAACTGCAGGCTCACCACGAGGCAACTCGAGGACTGGTTTTACTCGTAGGCTGATGATGTCTACGATGCAACTTTATTCTTGTAAACACGTGTTCGGCCTCCAAGCGTAGAATTTTGTAGGACAGTAGCAATTTTCCCTCAAGTGGATGACCTAAGGTTTATCAATCCGTGGGAGGTGTAGGATGAAGATGGTCTCTCTCAAACGACCCTGCAACCAAATACAAGAAATCTCTTGTGTCCCCAACACACCCAATACAATGGCAAATTGTATAGGTGCACTAGTTCGGCGAAGAGATGGTGATAAAAGTGTAATATGGATGGTAGAAATATATTTTTATAATCTGAATAAATAAAAAACAGCAAGGTAGCAAATAGTAAATGGGCACAAAAACGGTGTTGCAATGCTTAAAAATGAGGCCTAGGGTCCGTACTTTCGCTAGTGCAACCTCTTAACAATGCTAACATAGTTGGATCATATGATTATCGCTCAAAGTGCAATAAAGAATCATTCCCAAGTTCCTATTAGCGGAGAACAAAAGATAGGAATTGTTTGTAGGTCACAAAACCACCTCAAAGCTATTCTTTCCATTCGATCTATTCAAGAGTTCGTACTAAAATAACACAAAGCTATTTTTCCATTCGATCTATCCTAGAGTTCGTACTAGAATAACACCAAAGCAAATTCATATTCATAATACTCAATCCACACAAAGAACTATAAAGAGACCCCAAAGTTTCCGTCAGAGAAAAACGTGCATCAACCCCTATACATAGATTACCCCAATATCACCACGAGAATCCGCGAGTTGAATGCCATAACACATATCAAGTGAATCAATAAGATACCTCATTGTCACCTCAAGTATTCATATTGCAAGACATATATCATGTGTTCTCATCTCTAAATATGCAATCCGACAAGATAAAGCTTTGAAGGGTAAAGATTCAATTCATCGTAACAAGAGTATAGAGGGGAGAAACATCATATGATCCGACTATATTAACAAAGCCCGTGATACAGATCACGAGAGAGAGAGAGAGATCAAACACATAGCTACTGGTACAAACCCTTAGCCCCGAGGGTGGACTACTCCGTCCTCATCGTGGTGGCCGTCGGGATGATGAAGATGGCCACCGGAGATGATTCCCCCTTCTGGCAGGCTGCCGGAATGGGATCTAGATTGGATCTCGTGGATACAGAGGCCTTGCAACGGCGGAACTTCTGATCTAGGACTACCCCGAAGGGTTTTTCAATATTTGGGAATTTATAGTGCAAAGAGGGGGTGCGGGAGGCCACCAAGGTGGGCACAACCCACCTGGGCGCGCCCTGGTGGGTTGTGCCCCCCTCGGGGCACCCCCAGGTGCAGCTCAGGCCCATTGGGTTCCTTTTGGTCCATAAAAAATCTCCAAAAAGTTACGCGGTGTTTGGACTCCATTTGATATTGATTTCCTGCGATGTAAAAAACGAGCAAAATATAACAATTGGCACTGGGCATTGGGTCAACAGGTTAGTCCCAAAAAATGATATAAAGTTGCTATAAAATGATTGTAAAACACCCAAGAATGACAAAATATCAGCAAGAGTACTTCATAAATTATAGATACGCTAGAGACGTATCAACATCCCCAAGCTTAATTGCTACTCGTCCTCAAGTAGGTAAATGATAAAAGAAATAATTTATGAAGTGTGAATGCTAGCAAAGTGCATAAGTTTGATCAATGATAATTTCAATCACTTTTCCTAGCATCATAACATCAATTCTTTCTTATAAAACTTCTCATGTTATAGTGGCAACCAATTCACACATTAAGGTTTAAACAATGAACTCTCTTGAGACCCAACAACCTATGTTCTTAGTCACCAAGCAATTGCAATTCAACTTATTCAACAGAGTTTAAGTAAGAGCTCCACATACTCAACCATCATATAGTCTTCTATGATTGCTAACACTCACCGCATACACATGAGCAAAACGTTTCAACCGGACACATAGAAAGATAGGGGCTTATTGTTTCGCCTCCCAACGTATTCACCTCAAGGGTGATGTCAACAATAATAACTCATGCTACCCATATTCAACTGGACATATGTGCCTAGATCTTTCCTCACCACCTGATGCTTGCCAAAAGAGAAAAATAAAAAGGAATAGAGAGAAAAACTTTGACTCTTTGCATAAAAGTAAATACTAAAAAGTAAAAAATAGGCCCGTCGCAAAGGGAAGCAGAGGTTGCCATGCGCTTATTTGTTTGTACGCTCAATCCCTTAGTGCAAAAGAACGTCACGTTATATTGCCCCTTATGATAGAAACCTTTATTATGCAGTTCGTCGCTTTTATTGCTTTGCCGTCATAAGTTCGTACAACGCTCAATTTTCTCTTACACTAAATGATATAACACTTTTAGAAGCATTTTTTTACTGCCTTATTGCACCGATGACAACTTGCTCGAAGGATCTTTCTCAGTCCTTAGGTAGTTATGGTGGACTCTTGAAGATAAGATTTGGGTTCAAGGGTTTTTGGAAGCACAAGTAATATCTCTACTTGGTGCAGAATTTTTGGCTAGCATGCTCTTCTGTATGATGATTGCTATGTATTGATGAACTATTGTACTCATGTTGTAGCTTGTGGCGAGTGTAAGCCTTTATCTTGTATTCTCATCTATTCAGTACATGGTATGTTGTAATGATATCCACCTTGCTATGTGCTCGAAATGCGGTTGTGCCCCAATCAAGAGTTTATCACGTGATTGGGATAGAATCACATCTTGGGCGCTACAAGAAACCCATGCCCTTTCCTCCTAAACCATCCAAGAAAAAGGAGATGAGGATTTTGATCACTTTGTTGAAATGCTTAGCCCTGTCTTTTTGCGTATGCATTTGACTGAAATTCTGAAAATGTCTCCTTATGCTAAGTATATGAATGATATTGTTACTAATAAAAGAAAGATATCGGAAGCTGAAATTTCCACCATGCTTGCCAATTACACAGTTAAGGGTGGAATACCAAAGAAACTAGGAGATCCAGGAAAACCAACTATACCATGCTCCATTAAAAGAAACTATGTTAGAACTGCTTTATGTGATCTTGGAGCCGATGTTAGTGTTATGCCTTTCTATTTGTATCATAGACTTGATTTGAATAAGTTGATGATAACCCACAAGTATAGGGGATCGCAACAGTTTTCGAGGGTAGAGTATTCAACCCAAATTTATAGATTCGACACAAGGGGAGCCAAAGAATATTTGAAGGTATTAGAAGCTGAGTTGTCAATTCAACCACACCTGGAGATTAATTATCTGCAGCAAAGTGATTAGTAGCACAGTATGATAGTTTTGATGATAGCAGCAGTAGTAACAGTAACAGTAACAGTGATGGTAGTGATATTGTAGCAGTAACGATAGCAGTAGCAACAGTAGTAACTTAGGAAGAACAATATATGAAAAATTCGTAGGCATTTGATCGGTGACTCGTTGGATGATATTCATCATGAGACAGTTATAACCTAGGGCGATACGGCACTAGCTCCAGTTCATAAATATAATGTAGGCATGTATTCTGTAAATAGTCATATGTGCTTATGGAAAGAACTTGCATGACATCTTTTGTCCTACCCTCCCATGGCAGCGGGGTCCTATTGGAAACTAAGGGATATTAAGGCCTCCTTTTAATAGACAACCGGAACAAATCATTAACACACTGTGAATACACGAACTCCTCAAACTACGGTCATCACCGGGAGTGGTCCCGACTATTGTTGTCACATCCCTAGCTTCTGGTACTGCCTGGTGTTGCATCTTGTTGCATCATGTTTAAATTTTATTTAAGTTGAACTGGGGATGACAGAACCCCCAGCACCCCCCCCCCTTAAACAACTAGGGTTTACTAAAATCATTTTCAATGAACCCAGAATGCCCTTCTAAAATGTTCATCATCTTTGCCTTGGTCTAGAACCTCTGACAAAAATGGCGCACACTTTTCTAGGACAACAGAGGGTCACTGGATTAAATCATTAGTTAATTGCATTTGGGCATTTAAATGCTAGTAAATATTTTAAATGTCCAAATAATCCCAAACCAAAATGTTCCATGTTGGATACATTCTAAACATTGGTCATGCACAGTTTGGTGATTTTTGAAAGTGCCTAGATATATTTAGTAATGCCACAAACTTACAGAACAAAAGAAAAATAGAAATAAAAGAAAGAGAGAGAGAGAAGGACCTACCTGGGCCACTTGCCTGGCCGGCCCAGCTCGCTGGCCCAGCCCATTGGCCTCCTCCCTGTTGTCTTCCTCCCCTGCCAGGAGGACGAAGGCGCGTGCACGCCGCACACGTCCACACGCGAGCCACCTCCTGCTTCGCCGTGTCGCGCACTCCGTCAACCCAATCCCGCGCCTGGAGACGCCTCGAAGCCCCTCTCTCCTCTCCCTAACTTGCTGCACTCTCTCTCCTCCTCTACCCCTTTTCCAGCAGCCGCTCGAGAGCCACCCAGCTCGCCGCTGCCGCCCGCATGACCACCGTATCTCCCTTGCCCTCTCTCTGTGCCAAGAAGCTTCGCCGCTTCGTCCTCAACGTCCCCACCAACCCACGCGTCGCCGGACGCCCTGAACGCCCTCACCGCCGTCTTCTTCAACCTCGGGTTGACCGAGATCGCTGTCGTCCGTACGTCGCCGTCAGGCCGCCCCCGAGCTCGCCATCTCCTTCATTCGAACCGCCGTGAGCCCCTGCCTCTTTTCCCCTCTCTCCCGTGCTCTTTTCCTTGCCATAGCCGCCGCTTCGCCGACGACCGAATCGCGCCGCCGCCTCTTCACGCAGCCGTTGTGGCCACGGCCACGCGGGCTCGAAACCGAGCGTGTCGCCGCGTTTGCCACGCCCCTAGGAGCTCGCAGCACCCCTCTGCGCCCCCTGCCGTGCCTCATAGCGTTGAACCCATGCATGCCCGAGCTCCGGCCGCCGCTGCCAAGCTCGAGGCCATCGTCTCCGGCCGCCCTAGCTGCTGCTGCTTGCTGCAACCGGTGCGGGTGAGCTCCAGCTCTCCGTAGCCGCTCTCTGCCGTCCATTTGGACGCCGGAGGAGTGACCCCGAGCCCTCTGTCGCGCCTGTTGCCACCGGCGATGAGCCGCTGGCTGGTTAGGCCCTGTTGACCAGGGGTTTGACCTCCCCTCAGTCAATGACAGGTGGGGCCAGCCCCCTGTTAATTAGTTCAGTTTACTCTAACTTAATTAGCCATTGTTTCACCGACATGTGGGCCCTAATGTTTAATTAACCGACTAATTAATTAATTAATTAGGTTAATTAAGCTCTATTAAATCGCCCTGCAGCTGACACACGGGTCCCACGCGACAGGTTTGACTCTGGTCAACCTTGTTGACTTGCTGACGTCACACATGTGTCATGCTGACGCAGTAAAGTATTTCTGGAATTAAATTAAATCAGGAAATGATTTATAAATTTCAAAAAATACCCCAAACTTCTAAAAATCATAGAAAAATAACCGTAGCTCAGAATGAAATAATTTATATATGGAAAATGATCAGAAAAATCCAATCTATCCATTTGAACTGTTTTCATGCATGTTAGAGCAACCTAACCTTGCTGTTTAGATGAAACATGATAATGCACTTATATGAGTTCATGGTTTAGGCTTGTATTTGAATCTTTGATTCAAATAAGCTCAAACCACTCTGGTTGTAGTTGCATTAGCCCAACACACAGCATATTGACATGTCATGATCATGCATCATATTGTGCATTGCATTGATTGTATTTCTTCTCTGTTGCCGGTATTTGTTCCCTCTCGGTAGATGATGTTCCAACGTTGTGATCGTTGACACTCTTGAAGACTCAATGCTATCTTCAGAAGTGACAGGCAAGCAAAACCCCCTTGTCCATTCCGATACAATCCCACTCTCTCGCTCTGCTCTCTTTTACTGCATTAGAACAACAACGATTGAACTGTTACATGATGTGGTAGTTGAACCCCTTATCCTCTGCATGACCTGTCATTGCCACAGTAAATAGATGAAACCCACTAGCATGAGTAGGAGTTGTTTGAGCCCTGATGTGCCTACTCATTCATGCTTGTCTATCATGCCTGCTATTGCTTAGAGTTGAGTCAGGTCTGATTCATCGGGGATGAATTGGAATGTTGTGAAACATGTCCTACTATGTGTGAGCTAAGTGTGTGAACACAATTTGGTAAACGTAGCGGTGAGAGGCCATGTAGGAGTACATGGTGGGTTGTCTCATTGAAACCGTCCTTAGGAACTGAGTTCTATGTTTGTGATCCATGAACAGTTACTACCACACATTGGGCTCTGGGCACTCCAAGATCTCTTGACTTATTAATCAACTCGATCTCTGTCCAGGAGTTGCAACTAGTTTCTGGTGTTTGTAGGTAGTGTTAGTAGTCTACCAAGTGGCACCTGGTACAGGTGGGCTTGGGACAGACTAGGCACAGTAGCCCGGTGCACCAAGTGGCACCCGGATGGTGGGCTTGGGAACCCTGCACACATCGTTTGGGGCTGTGAGCGACACCCCGTTCGGATCTCCTTGCGGATGGAACCCGAATAGGTGATAAACCTGGACGAAAGACTTGTGTGGTTAGTCAGGTCATGGCCCACTCCCTCGCCAGGCTTCCGCTTGATGGTTGCCGAGATACACGAGGTGTACATGGCGATAAGTGGCGAGAGCGTGTGTGAAGAAGTACACCCCTGCAGGGTTAACATTATCTATTCGAATAGCCGTGTCCGCGGTAAAGGACTTCTGGGTTGCCTGTACAGTTCATAGAAAAGTGAAAGTGGATACTCTAAAATACGCAAGATAAGCGTGAGTGCTATGGATGGCGTTCTCATAGGGAGACGGGAGCGGATCCATAGTGGTGTATTGATTGGTGAATATGTGGACTCGTGTGCGCCACCTCAAAAGAGTTGCATTGCAGTCATAGTTCAGGATAGCCACTGAGTCAAAGCTGGCTTGCTGCAGTTAAACCCCACCATCCCCTTTGTTGGTAACGATGCATATGTAGTTAGATCTGATGTAAGTCTTGCTGGGTACATTTGTACTCATGTTTGCCTATTTTATGTTTTTGCAGAGAGACTTCAGTCTCACTAGTAGTTCCGCGTGGAGTTCGACGTTTAGCTTGTTACCTCAGCTACGATCTTGTGCCCTCGACAGGATCTGGTAGATAGTCAGGCTTCTCAGCCTTTTTCATTTGTAGATGTCTATACTCAGACATGTTAAGCTTCCGCTTGTGCTTTGACCTGTATGCTCTGAATGTTGGGTCATGAGACCCATGTTTGTAATATCTCGCTCCTCGGAGCCTATTGAATAAAATACTTGAGTTGTAGAGTCATGTTGTGATGCCATGTTGTATTTGCACATATCGAGCATATTGTGTGTATGTTATTGAAATGCTTGGTATGTGTGGGATCTGACTATCTAGTTGTTTATCCTTGGTAGCCTCTCTTACTGGGAAATGTCTCCTAGTGCTTCCACTGAGCCTTGGTAGCTTGCTACTGCTCCGGAACACTTAGGTTGGCCGGCATGTGTACTTCTTCGCTCCTGTGTCTGTCCGTTTGGGAAAATGTCACGTGGTGTCTACCGGAGTCCTGTTAGCCTGCTACAGCCCGGTTTACCAGAGTCCTGCTAGCCCAATTGCTACAGCCCGGATTCATTCGCTGATGACCGACACGTTCATTGATGGGTCATGTATGCCTGTCCCTGTAAGTTAGTGCCACTTTGGGTTTATGACTAGCCATGTCAGCCCGGGTTCTTTGTCATACAGATGCTAGCGACAATATCATATATGTGAGCCAAAAGGCGCAAACGGTCCCGGGCCTGGTAAGGCGACACCCGTGGGAATATCGTGCATGAGGCCGCAAAGTGATATGAAATGTTACATGCTAGATCGGTGTGGCATAGGATCGGGGTCTTGACAGCGTTGGTATCAGAGCTTGACTGCCTGTAGGATTACCAAGCCAAACTGGTCGAAGTTGAGTCTAGAAATGCTTTATATATATGTAGGGGAATTGATTGTGGGATGGAACGTAGGGCTCTTTTTACTCCTTTACCTTATGCCCTTCTGATCTGAGTCAACCTCTTCTCTTCTACGGGGATTAAGAACTAGGCTTCTCATCATTCTATCAGGATCACATGTTACTAATCCGTAGACTTATAGGATTGTTGGATTTAAGTCTCAATTCAGTTCCTACTACTTCCGTATGTTAACTATTGATCTCGAAACCTTGATATTGTGCTTGTGAGTGGCTATGCCACCATTTTGCAGGATGTCTTAAATCCTTTTGAGCATTTACAGCCGTTATGCTATCCGAGTCATCCCAGGTTTCTAAATAGCCTGATGCATTTGCAAATCCCTCCTTCCCGTTCCCGATGATCCTTTGGGCCAGATTAACCACACTAATCGGTGTGTTGAGGCACTTCATTGCCTCAGTATATACGTTGGAGCTAGTATTATGACCCTAGGCGTCTTAGAGAACCACTCAATAATTTAGCAATCTTTGTATCTCCATTGTGAAGATTCTAGCCATTATTCTCGAAAGCATCTCGTGATGCCATTTAGTTAGTAGGCATTCCATTTCTGGGTTCTTGAGCCCAAGATTCACTCTACTTACCTCGTGTTGGTAGTGTTTGGTCGTTCCTTTAGGATATTAGTAACCTTTGTGATAGTCCTCGAGGTCTGTGGTATTTCCTTCTTCCAAATACTACGAACCGCTTATGGCAGAAGTTCTTTGAACCAAAAGATCACAACAATAGTGCTCTCAATGAGTTCTCAATTCTATATTGTGACTCTGCGAATTCTACCTTCTTCATGGGTTATCCGGAGGAAATATGTTGAGATTTGCTCGATATACTAATCTATGCATCCACGACTCAGAAAATCATATGTTCCTTTGAGTTGTCCCTGTTTAGTTGTATTCCGACCCCCGTCTATCAATTGATAGTCAAGATTATGCATGCATTTCTTTATCGGTGCCTATTACTCTTGTGGTCCGCCAAGCCATTCTATTCTGGAATGACTAGGAGAAACAAACTCTAGTGCCTTACCCATTTCTAGGATTTGGTCAAAGCAGTTGTGTTCCACAGATCAAATACTAATCCAGCTTTTGATCTGTTCCACCCCGAAGTATTACTCACTTATGTCGGAATGTCATGAGGATTGCACCTTATCTTATGGATTCTTGACGTAGTGATACTTCTCGCCATCATTATTCATTCTTCGGTCCCCGTGTTAATGTAATCGGAACGCCAACAAGTAAATCATGATGTGTGAAATCAATACCCCTAGCAACCATGTTGCTTAGTGGTTAATGGACGAAAATATCATCCTTAGTGTGTTGGTTATTGAATCATCATTCTAAGATAGATTGTGCTACCTAGTCCTTATTTCTGGTGCACTCTTCGATTGATGAGTTAGGATTTTGTCAAATCCTCGCTCATTTGATCATATCGTCTTGCCCTGAAAAGGAAGATTGTTCTCGAGCTTAGTAACATACTGGGTGGTTCGTGATATTCCGAATATCTTCTCGGAAGTATTACCAGGTTGTCACCTGACCGCTATGTTGAGTTCTTGATCAAGTTGGTTTTCCTCTAAACCACCCCTTCTCCAAGAATCTGTGTTGGGTACCCCTGAGCTAGTTGGTTAAGCTGAACAACAACTTGGAGAGTTGGAAGATAGAAGCTTGTCCAATTTAAGTTCATTTTAAGGGATATCTTGTATGTGTGTTGAAGAAAGATGATATCTTCATCTATTGATCCTCTTTACCAGTTGTTGGACCTATTGTCTTGCCAAAACTTTGATTTGAGTGTGGGCTATTCTCAAATCAAATCAGATCCAACGATATTCTTAATGTTGTTTTACTCGTGGTTGTACCTCGAGCATACACCATTATATCTTTCGGGTCTGACCAATGCTATCACCTTGTTCACATAATTGTGGAATTCCATTTACATGGAAATCTCGATAAATTGTTGTTGAGCCCATTAACAACATTTTCATCATCTCCATGATTCGTGTTAAACATCCAGCTAGTGTTGGAAACTTTTATAAGCATTGTCTTCATGTTCCGTTCATGAAGCATATGTTGGATGAAAGAAGTAACTTCCTATGGTTCACGTGCTTTTGGTGCAAGTTGCCGTTGTGAATTCGAGAAAGTTTGTTTTTTCCTCCTCTGGAATCATCCCAAGTCAGTCATGCACGTGTGAAGTATTCTATGGTCTGATAGACTGATCATCTTCATTCCATACGTATCCCTAGCACACCAAGCCACTGATTGACTTGCTCAAGGAGAAGAAGTTCGTTCATAAGAGCTAATCATATGACTTATGCAAGAACTTCGATATCCTCAATGATGGATTCTCTACCAAAACTCGGTAGTGTTTTATTATAAGACTACTATGTGGTCATGCTTGTCTCGGACAACGTGTTCACATGTTGTAGTAGAACCAGCTCATGTTTTGGAGCTTGCTATCGTAGTTCATCCCCCGAGAATATTGCAACATCATCTCATTGATTTGTGTTGCAAACTTTCGTTTTTCCTTCTAGACTTGATGAGTCTGGAATATTCTGACATCAACCAGATCTGAATCTCGGGCAGATCTGATGGTTGGAACGTTTCCCAAGAACTACAATATTGGTCTCTCGGTAACCCGGTAAAGTGGATGTCGTGGCCAGCACACCCAGCCGGAAGACCCATTATTGTAGTATCTTGATTGAGGAAGTTGGCCACCTCCCCATAAGGATCTCGTAGAACTTATTCCAGTAGTTATTCCTTATGGATTTTTGTGCTCCCGAAGTCCGACCTTTTTACTTGATGTTCTAGATATCAAACCATATCTATGAATGGGTTACACTAGCACATCAAGGAGAACATTAGAAGCGGAGTGCTAAATGTCTCTCGGTCGATCATCCAGATTTTGTTCCCTTGGCCCCGCTAAGGTGAAATCTGAGAAGGTTATCTTCCTTTGCATCTGCATCATCCATCGCTGTTCATCATGGTAGTACGTTGTGTTGCCAGGATCCTTGACACGGATGTTGGTAAAACCTTGATGAATATGGAAATGCTCAAGTTCTTGAGAGCACGCACAAGCGCTAGGTGTTATCATCGGCACTAACTAGGATTCCTCTCAGTTTCCTCGGTTATGCTATAACTTTTCAAACAGTGGACTCACTCTCTACTGTTGAGCTTCTCCCCAGTTACTAAAAAACATCCCTTGTGTAGTTTTCAACAAGGTAAGCCACATCATCCATTCTAGTCCGAGTATGTTATTCTACCGAACTCCACCAAATGATCAATTGTGATTTGCCTTAAGCTGGTATAAAGAGTTTCAATAATCTTTGAATCAAAGGTAATTCTTTTTGCCACTTAAGGGATGATCCCACGAGTCACCTCCTCTAAGATGTCTCGTTAAGGTATCATGGAAACTCAACTCCTCGCTACGTTGACAACCACCCACCACCCTCTTAGGTATGGAATTATTGTCTACCTAGTGAACCCTCGCCATCTGTTTCACCCCATCCCTTTGGATGTGTGTTTCATGTCCCAGCTCGAGAGATGTGCTATGTCTTACTCCATGAGTTGATCCTGAGTTGCTTGATCTCCGAGAAGATCGATTCTTTTAGAGTTTCCCTTTCCTCTCATTGTCATGTTACTTGGAGTTCTCAGGGCAAGACGACAAGATAAAGATGGTGATCGAATTAATGCCCTTATGAAGTGCAACCTGGATCGTGAAGATTGTGTTAGTTTGCGTCCCCCTTCATCTTACCCTACGCTTGAATCTCGGGACGAGATTCTTGTTTAGTGGGGGGTGAGTTGTCACATCCCTAGCTTCTGGTACTGCCTGGTGTTGCATCTTGTTGCATCATGTTTAAACTTTATTTAAGTTGAATTGGGGATGACAGAACCCCCAGCACCCCCCTTAAACAACTAGGGTTTACTAAAATCATTTTCAATGAACCCAAAATGCCCTTCTAAAATGTTCATCATCTTTGCCTTGGTCTAGAACTTCTAACAAAAATGGCGCACACTTTTCTAGGACAACAGAGGGTCACTGGATTAAATCATTAGTTAATTGCATTTGGGCATTTAAATGCTAATAAATATTTTAAATGTCCAAATAATCCCAAACCAAAATGTTCCATATTGGATATATTCTAAACATTGGTCATGCACAGTTTGGTGATTTTTGAAAGTGCCTAGATATTTTTAGTAATACCCCAAACTTACAGAACAAAAGAAAAATAGAAATAAAAGAAAGAGAGAGAGAGAAGGACCTACCTGGGCCACTTGCCTGGCCGGCCCAGCTCACTGGCCCAGCCCACTGGCCTCCTCCCTGTCGTCTTCCTCCCCTGCCAGGAGGACGAAGGTGCGTGCTCGCCGCACACGTCCACGCGCGAGCCACCTCCTACTTCGCCCTGTCGCGCTCTCCGTCAACCCAATTCCGTGCCTGGAGACGCCTCGAAGCCCCTCTCTCCTCTCCCTCACTTACTGCACTCTCTCCCCTCCTCTGCCCCTTTTCCAGCAGCCGCCCGAGAGCCACCCAGCTCGCCGCTGCCACCCGCGTGACCACCGTACCTCCCTTGCCCTCTCTCTGTGCCAAGAAGCTCCACCGCTTCGTCCTCGATGTCCCCACCGACCCACGCGTCGCCGGAGGCCCCGAACGCCCGCACCGCCGTCTTCTTTAACCTCGGGTTGACCGATATCACCGTCGTCCATACGTCGCTATAAGGCCGCCTCCGAGCTCGCCATCTCCTTCATTCGAACCGCCGTGAGCCCCTGCCTCGTTTCCCCTCTCTCTCGTGCTCTTTTCCTTGCCATAGCCGCCGCTTCACCGACGACCGAATCACGCCGCCGCCTCTTCACGCCGCTGTTGTGGCCACGGCCACGCAAGCTCGAAACCGAGCGCGTCGCCGCGTTTGCCACGCCCCCAGGAGCTCGCATCACCCCTCAGCGCCCCCTGCGTGCCTCATAGCGCCGAACCCGTGCACGCCCGAGCTCCGGCCGCCGCTGTCGAGCTCGAGGCCATCGTCTCTGGCCGCCCTAGCCGCTGCTGCTTGCTGCATCCGGCGCGAGTGAGCTCCAGCTCTCCGTAGCCGCTCTCCGCCGTCCATTTGGACGCCAGAGGAGCGAGCTGGAGCCCTCCGTCGCGTCTATTGCCACTGGCGACGAGCCGCCGGCTGGTTAGGCCCTGTTGACCAGGGGTTTGACCTCCCCTCGGTCAATGACAGGTGGGGCCAGCCCCCTGTTAATTACTTTAGTTTACTCTAACTTAATTAGCCATTGTTTCACCGACATGTGGGCCCTAATGTTTAATTAACTGACTAATTAATTAATTAGGTTAATTAAGCTCCGTTAAATCGCCCTGCAGCTGACACACGGGTCCCACACGACAGGTTTGACTCTGGTCAACCCTGTTGACTTGCTGACGTCACACAGGCATCATGCTGACGCAGTAAAGTATTTCTGGAATTAAATTTAATCAGGAAATGATTTATAAATTTTAGAAAATACCCCAAACTTGTAAAAATCATAGAAAAATAATCGTAGCTCAGAATGAAATAATATATATATATATATATATGGAAAATGATCAGAAAAATCCAATCTATCCACCTGTACTATTTTCATGCATGTTAGAGCAACCTAACCTTGTTGTTTAGATGAAACATGATAATGCACTTATATGAGTTCATAGTTTAGGCTTGTATTTGAATCTTTGATTCAAATAAGCTCAAACCACTCTGGTTGTAGTTGCATTAGCCCAACACACAGCATATTGACATGTCATGATCATGCATCATATTGTGCATTGCATAGATTGTATTTCTTCTCTGTTACCGGTATTTGTCCCCTCTCGGTAGACGATGTTCCGATGTTGTGATCGTTGACACTGATGAAGACTCAATGCTATCTTCAGAAGTGACAGGCAAGCAAAACCCCCTTGTCCATTCTGATACAATCCCACTCTCTCGCTCTGCTCTCTTTTATTGCATTAGAACAACAACGATTCAACTGTTACATGCTGCGGTAGTTGAACCCCTTATCCTCTGCATGACCTATCATCGCCACAGTAAATAGATGAAACCCACTAGCATGAGTAGGAGTTGTTTGAGCCCTGATGTGCCTACTCATTCATGCTTGTCTGTCATGCCTGCTATTGCTTAGAGTTGAGTCAGGTCTGATTCATTGGGGATGAATTGGAATGTTGTGAAGCATGTCCTACTATGTGTGAGCTAAGTGTGTGAACACGATTTGGTAAAGGTAGCGGTGAGAGGCCATGTAGGAGTACATGGTGGGTTGTCTCATTGAAACCGTCCTCAAGAATTGAGTTCTGTGTTTGTGATCCATGAACAGTTACTACCACATATTGGGTGTCACATCCCTAGCTTCTGGCATTGCACTATGATAGTGTCATGTGTGCATCATGTCTAAATTTTTCTTAAACTTGAAATGGGGACTAACAAACCCCAACACCCCCTTTTGAAATACTAGGTTCCAACAATTGGAATTTCAATGAACCCAAAATGCCCTTCATAAATGTTTACTATCTTTGGTCCTGGCTAAAACCTCTACCAAAAATGGTTTCATATTTTTGGAGGCTATTCTGGATTTTTGCACCAAGCCATAAGTATTTGCATTTGGGCAATTTAAATCCTATAAATATTTTAAAATGCCTAAATAATCCTGAAGGTATTTTTAGGCTGTTGCGAATATTTTCAAATGTGCCTTTGAATATTTTCAGGTTTTTCCTAAATGGAATAGTATTTCTACTATTTCAAACACAGAACAGAAACAAATAAAAAGTAAAACAGAAAGCAGGGAGAGAGGGTTTTACCTGGCGCTCACCTGGCCTGGCCCAGCACGGCCTAGCCCACTGGCCTATGCCAGTCGTCACCCACCTCTGCCAGTAGGCAGAGGAGGGACAGCGCATGGCGCGCGCGCGGGCGCCACGCCACGAGGCTGCCTGCCTGTGTCGCCTGGCCACCGCGACGCCTCGCGCCTTCTCCTCGGCGCCGCCTCGACCCCCTGGAACCCTCCCGCTCACTCCCTCGTCCCCATCTCCTCCCCTGGCTCTCTCCCTCCCACGCGACCGAGCGCGTCCGTCACCGCCGACGAGCATCGCCGTGGCCACAGCCACTACCTCACCTCGTCGTTGCGCCCAGAGGCTCCGCCTCGACCCCCTCTTCCTTTCCACCGAGCCACGAGGTCCCGGACGCGCTGCAACGCCGCCACCATCGCTGTTTCTGTCGCCGGCCACCGAAGCTCATCGCCGCCGATTCGAGAGCTACCGGACGTCCCCGACCTCGTCCCCGCGCTCCCTGGACTCGCTGTGAGCACCTGCATCTAACGCCCCTAACCCCACTACCTCTTGCTCGCCGTAGCCGTCGCCCCCTTGCTGCCCGCAGCACGCCACTGGCCGAGCTCGCCGTCAACAGAGCTCCGGTGACCATTTGGTCACCCCGGTGACTCCAACACGCTCGTAGCACCCCGTAGAGCAGCCCCAGCGCATCAGATGGCTCGCTTGCGAGCTGCAACACCGATCCCGCGACCACCCGAACTCCGGCCGCCGCCTTCGAGCTCGCCGTCGTCGGCTCCGGCCACCATAGGTCCGGCCACCACCACCACTCGACGCGCGCCAACGAGAGCTCTCCAATGAGCCCAAGAACGGCCTTGTCCGTGCCCTGTGGGCGTTTTCCGAGTCGCGCCACTGTCGCCGGTGGGTTTGACCCACTTTGACCACGACTGCCCCCCCCCCCTTGTATCACTGACATGTGGGGCCGGCCTTTGACTAGAGTTAGTTTAGGTTTTAGTTAGTGCTAATTACCACTGTTAGAGGTTAATCACCTCGCTAACTAAACTCTGTATCACTGACATGTGGGCCCATGCCCACTGACACTTTTAGTTAGGATTAAATTAGCACTAATAGTCTCTGTTAATTAGTCTAGTCACTGACCAGTGGGTCCCAGCGTCAGGTTTGACCTGGGCCGCCCGTTGACTTGCTGACGTCACAGTGACGCAATGCTGACGCATTTCATTCAATTACTGGAATTATTCTTATTCAGGAAAATACAGAAAATTGCCTAAACTTCTAAAATTCATAGAAAATCAACCGTAACACCAAATGAGATAAATTATATATGAAAAATGATCAGAAAAATCCAACCTATCCATCTGTACCATTTTCATGCTTGTTACAACAACTTAAAGCTGCTGTATACAACAATTTGAATTAATGGCATTTGAAATGTCATATATGGAGTTTGAATTTGAATCTTGGATTCAAACCAACTCCATTTAATCTGCTGCTAGTTGCATTAGCCCAAAACACATTCTTATTGCCATGTCATAGCATGCATCATATTGTGCGTTGCATTGATTGTGTTTCTTCTTTGTGTGTCGGTGCTTGTCCCCTCTCAGTAGACATGTACCGACGATGTGATCGATGACACCGATGAAGAACTATACTATCTTCAGAAGTGCCAGGCAAGCAAAACCCCCTTGTTCATTCCGATACAAACCCACTCTCTCGCTCCTGCTCTCTTTTACTGCATTAGGACAACATCGATTCAACTGTTATTTGCTGCGGTAGTTGAACCCCTTTATCCTCTGCATGACCTGTCATTGCCACAGTAAATAGATGAAACCCACTAGCATGAGTAGGAGTTGTTTGAGCCCTGATGTGCCTACTCATTCATGCTTGTTTGTCATACCTACTATTGCTTAGAGTTGAGTCAGGTCTGATTCATTGGGGATGAATCGGAGGTGTGTGAACACGTCCTATTGTGTGCGAGCTAAGTGTGTGAACACGATTTGGTAAAGGTAGCGGTGAGAGGCCATGTAGGAGTACATGGTGGGTTGTCTCATTGAAGCCGTCCTTAGGAACTGAGTTCTGTGTTTGTGATCCATGATTCAGCTACTACCATGCATTGGGCCCTGAAATATGACCCCGCTCGACTTCTTAATCACCCTTGTCCTCTGTCCAGGAGTTGCAAGTAGTTTCTGGTGTTTGTAGTATGCTGGAGGCCGTGCGCAGCGCTGACCGGAGGGGTGGGCTGTGATGCGGTAGGCACGTGGCATGGTGTACCGGGCGCCCGTTTGGTGTCTCGAGAACCCTGCACACATTGTTTGGGGCTGTGAGCGAAACTCTGGCCGGATCTCCTCGCGGATGGAACCCGAATAGGCGATAAACCTGGACTAGAGACTTGAGTGTTTAGGTCGGTCGTGGTCTACACCCACGTCGGCTTTCGCTTGAAGTCTGCCGAGCACATGTCGTGTGCAGACGCTAAGTGGTGGAAACATGTATGAAGAAGTACACCCCTGCACGGTTAACATCATCTATTCGAATAGCCGTGTCCGCAGAAAAGGACTTCTGGGTTACTTATACCAGTTCATAGACAAGTGAAAGTGGATACCCTAAAATACGCAAGATAAGCGTGAGTGCTATGGATGGCGTTCTCGTAGGGAGACGGGAGCAGATCCATAGTGGTGTATTGATATGGTGAATATGTGGACTCGTGTGCGCCACCTCAAAAGAGTTACTTGCAGTAGTAGTTCAGGATAGCCATCGAGTCAAAGCTGGCTTGCTGCAGTTAAACCCCACCATCCCCTTTGTTGATAATGATGCATATGTAGTTAGTTCTGATGTAAGTCTTGCTGGGTACATTTGTACTCACGTTTGCCTATTTTATGTTTTGCAGAGAGACTTCAGTCTCGCTAGTAGTTCCGCCTGGACTTCGACCTTTAGCTTGAAACCTCAGCTACGATCTTGTGCCCTCGGCAGGATCTGGTAGATAGTCAGGCTTCTTAGCCTTTTTCATTTGTAGATGTCTGTACTCAGACATGTTAAGCTTCCGCATGTGCTTTGCCTTGTATGCTCTGAATGTTGGGTCATGAGACCCATGTTTGTAATATCTCGCTCCTTGGAGCCTATTGAATAAATACTTGAGTCGTAGAGTCATGTTGTGATGCCATGTTGTATTTGCACATATAGAGCATATTGTGTGTATGTTATTGAAATGCTTGGTATGTGTGGGATCTGACTATCTAGTCGTTTATCCTTAGTAGCCTCTCTTACCGGGAAATGTCTCCTAGTGCTTCCACTGAGCCATGGTCTACTGCTCCGGAACACTTAGGCTGGCCGGCATGTGTCCTTCTTCGTTCCTGTGTCTGTCCCTTCGGGGAAATGTCACGCGATGAATACCGGAGTCCTGTTAGCCCGCTACAGCTCGGTTCACCGGAGTCCTGCTAGCCCAGTGCTATAGCCTGGATTCACTCGCTGATGACCGACACGTTCGATGCTGGGTCATGGATGCCTGTCCCTGTAGGTTTGCGCCACTTTGGGTTTACGACTAGCCATGTTAGCCCGGGCTCCTTATCATATGGATGCTAGCGACACTATCATATACGTGTGCCAAAAGGCACAAACGGTCCCGGGCAAAGGTAAGGCAACACCCGTGGGAATACCGTGCGTGAGGCCGCAAAGTGATATGAGGTGTTACATGCTAGATCGATGTGGCATTGAGTCGGGGCCCTGACAGCTTTGGTATCAGAGCCTGACTGCCTGTGGGATTACCAAGCCAAACTGGTCGAAGTTGAGTCTAGAAATTCTTTAGTTATATAAGGGAATTGATTGTGGGATGGAACGTAAGGCCGTTTTTACTCCTTATACCTCATGGCCTTCTGATCTGAGTCAACCTCTTCTCTTCTACGGGGATTAAGAACTTGGCCTTCTCATCTATCTATCAGGATGACGTGTTACTAATCCATAGACTTTTAAGATTGTTGGTTTTAAGCCTCAGTTTAGTCTCTACTACTTCCGTGTGTTAACTATTGATCTCAAAACCTTGATATTGTGCTTCTGAGTGGTTATGCCACCATTTTTGTGAATGTCTCAAATCTTTTCGAGCATTTACAACCGTTATGTTGTCCGGGTCATCCCAGGTTTCTAAATAGTCTGAAGCATTTGCAAAATCCCTTCCTGCCGTTCCGATGTTCCTTTGGGCCGGATTAAGCACACTAACAGGTGCGTTGAGGTAATTTATTGCCTTGACATATATGTTGGAGCTATTATTATGACCCTAGGTGTTTTAGGGAGCCACCTAGTAATTTAGCCATGTTATGTGTTCCCGGTGTGATGATTCTGGTCTTTATTCTCGAAAGCATCCCGTGATGCCATTTAGTTAGTAGTCATTCTATTCCTGGGTTTTGAAACCGAGACTCACCTACTTACCTCATGTTGATAGTCTTTGCTCGTTCCTTTAGGATATTAGTAACCTTTGCATTAGCCCTCGAGGTCCGTGGTATTTCCTTCTTCCAAATACTATGAACCACATATGGCAGAAGTTTGTTGGATCAAAAGATCACAACAGGAGTGCCCTCAATGAGTTCTCCATCCTATATTGCGACTCTGCCAGTTCTACTTTTCTGCATGGATTATCCGGAAGAAACTTGTTGAACTTGGTTCAACATACTAACCTATGCATCCAAAACGTAGCACACTGTATGTTCCTTTGAGTTGTCCCGCTTTAGTTGTCTTCCGACCCTCGTCTATCAATTGATAGTCAAGAGTATGTGTGCGTTCATTCATCGATGCATATTACTCTTGTGGTCCGTCAAGCCATTCTATTCTAGAATGACTAGGAGAAAAAAACTCCAGAACCTTATCCATTTCTAGGATTGGGTCAAAGTAGTTGTACCTCGCAGATCAAAATGCCAACCCACCTTTTGATCTGTTCTACCTGAAGTATTACCCACTTTACATCAGGCATATCATGAGGATTGCACCTTCTCTTATGGGTTCTTGACGTAGTGATACTTCTTGCCATCGTTATTCATTTCTCGGTTTCGTGTTGCCGCAACCGGAGTGCCGGCAAGTGAATCGTGATGTGTGAAATCAATACTGCTAGCAACTCCGTTGCTTGGTAGTTGAATGGACGATAACCTCATTCTTAGCGTGTTGATTATTGAATCGTCACCCTAAGGTTGATTGTGCTACCTAGTCCCTATTTCCGGTGCACTCTTTCGGTCGTTGAGTTAGGATTTTTTTTCAATCCCTCGCTCATTTGATCATATCGTCTTGCCCTGAAAAGCAAGATTGTTCTCGAGCTTAGTAACATATTGGTGGTTCGTGATGTTCCGAATATCTTTCTCGGAAGTACCACCAGGTCGTCACCTGACCGCTATGTTGAGTTCGTGATCAAGTTGGTTTATTCCTGTAAACCACCCTTTCTCCAAGAATCCGTGTTGGATACCCCTGAGCTAGTTGGTTAAGCTATACATCAACTTGGAGAGCTGGAAGATAAAATCTTGTCTGACTTAGTTCATGTTAAGGGATATTTTGTGTGTGTGTTGCAGAAAGATGATATCTTCACCAATTGGTCCTCGTGATCAGTTGTTGGATCTATTGCCTTGTCAAAACTTTGACTTGAGTATGGGCCATCATCAAGTCAAATCAGAACCAACGATGTTCTTAATGTTGTCTTACTTGTGGTTGATCCCCGAGCATACATCATTATATCTTTTGGTCTGACCAATACTATCATTTGTTCTCATAATTATGGAATTCCATTTTTATGGAAGCTAGGATGAATTGTAGGTGAGCCCATCGACAACATCCTTGTTTTCTCCATAATTTTGTTGAACATTAAGCTAGTGTTGGAAACTTTTGAAAGCATTTGTTCATGCTAGCTCATGAAGCATATGTTCGGATGTAAGAAGTGACTTCCTCTAGTTCATGTGCATTTGATGCAAGTTGCCGCCGTGGATTCGAGAAAGTCAATGTTGCCTCCTATGGAATCATCCCAAGTCAGTCATGTATGTGCGAAGTATGCTATGGTTTGACAGGCTCGCTACCTCCAATCCACATGTATCCCCTAGTACACCAAGCCACTGATTGATTTGTTCAAGGAGAAGAAGTTCCTTCTTAAGAGCAAGACTTATGCAAGAACTTCGATATCCTCGATGATGGTTCCCCCTCTGAACTCGGTAGTGTTTAGTTATAAGACTACTACTTGGTCATGCTTGCCTGAGGCAGCGTGTTCGCATGTTTGTAGCAGAACCGGCTTATGTTTTGGAGCTTGCTATCGTAGTTCATCCCCGAGAATCTCGCAACATCATTTCGTCGATTTGTGTTGCAAACTTTCATTTTTCTTTCTAGACTTGATGAGTCTGGACTATTCTAACACCAACCAGATCTGAATCTCAGGCAGATGTGATGGTTGGAACATTTCCCAAGAACTATAATATTGGTCTCGCGATAACCGGTAAAGTGGATGTCGTGGCCAACACACCCCGCCGGAAGACCTATTATTGTAGTATCTTGATTGAAGAAGTTGGCCACCTCCCCATAAGGACTTCGTAGGATTTACTCCCTAGCTATGCCTTAGGATTTTTGTGTTTCCGAAGTCCGACTTTTACTTGATGTTCTAGATACCAGACCATTTCAATGAATGGGATATGCTAGTACATCAAGGAGAACATTAGAAGCGGAGTGCTAAATGTCTCTCGGTCGATCATCCAGATTTTGTCCCCTTGGCCTCGCTAAGGTGAAATCTGAGAAAGTGTTACCTTCCTTTGCATCTGCATCCTCAACCATTTTTCATCATGGTAGTATGTTGTGTTACCAGGATCCTTGACATGGGTATTGGTAAAACCTTGATGAACATGGAAATGCTCAAGTTCTTGAGAGCACGCGTAAGTGCTAGGTTTTATCATCAGCATTAATTGCTTAGTGCTCTCAGTTTTCTCGATTATGCTATAACTTTTCAAACAGTGGACTCACTCTCTACTGTTGAGCTTCTCCCCAATTACTAAAATCATCCCTTGTGTTGTTTTCAACAAGGTAAGCCACATCATCCATTCTAATCCGGGTATGCCATTCTACCGAACCCCTCTAAACGATCGCTCGAGAATTGCCTTAGGCTGGTATAAAGAGTTTCAATGATCTTTGAATCAAAGGTAATTCTTTTGCTACTTAAGGTATTGATCCTACGAGTCACCTTCCCTGAGGTGTCTCGATATGGTGTGTTGGAAACCTAACTCCTCGCCACGTTGACAATCGTTCACCACCTTCTTAAGCGTGAAATTGTTGCCTACCTAGTGAACCTTTGTCATCTGTTCCACTCCATGCCTTTGGATGTGTGCCTCGCGTATCAGCTCGAGATATGTTGCTATGTCTCATCTCGTGAGTTGATCTTGAGTCGTTCGATCTTCAAGAAGATCGATCCTTCTAGAGTTTTCCCCTCCCTCTCGTTGTCATGATAGCTGGAGTTCTCTGAGCAAGACATCGAGACAAAGATGGTGATCGAATCAACGTTCTTATGAGATACAACCTGGATGGTGCAGATTGTGTTAGTTTGCGTTCCCCCTTCATCTTACCCTACGCTTGAATCTCGAGGCGAGATTCTTGTTTAGTGGGGGTGAGTTGTCACATCCCTAGCTTCTGGCATTGCACTATGATAGTGTCATGTGTGCATCATGTCTAAATTTTTCTTAAACTTGAAATGGGGACTAACAAACCCCAACACCCCCTTTTGAAACACTAGGTTCCAACAATTGGAATTTCAATGAACCCAAAATGCCCTTCATAAATGTTTACCATCTTTGGTCCTGGCTAAAACCTCTACCAAAAATGGTTTCATATTTTTGGAGGCTATTCTGGATTTTTGCACCAAGCCATAAGTATTTGCATTTGGGCAATTTAAATCCTATAAATATTTTAAAATGCCCAAATAATCCTGAAGGTATTTTTAGGCTATTGAGAATATTTTCAAATGTGCCTTTGAATATTTTCAGGTTTTTCCTAAATGGAATAGTATTTCTACTATTTCAAAACACAGAACAGAAACAAATAAAAAGTAAAACAGAAAGCAGAGAGAGAGGGTTTTACCTGGCGCTCACCTGGCCTGGCCCAGCACGGCCCAGCCCACTGGCCTGTGCCAGTCGTCACCCACCTCTGCCAGTAGGCAGAGGAGGGACAGCGCACGGCGCGCACGCGGGTGCCACGCCACCAGGCTGCCTGCCTGCATCGCCTGCCACCGCGACGCCTCGTGCCTTCTCCTCGGCGCCGCCTCGACCCCCTGGATCCCTCCCGCTCACTCCCTCGTCCCCATCTCCTCCCCTGGCTCTCTCCCTCCCACGCGACCGAGCGCGTCCGTCACCCGCCGACGAGCATCGCCATGGCCACAGCCACTGCCTCGCCTCGTCGTTGCGCCCAGAGGCTCCGCCTCGACCCCCTCTTCCTTTCCACCGAGCCACGAGGTCCCGGACGCGCTGCAACGCCGCCACCATCGCCGTTTCCGTCGCCGGCCACCGAAGCTCATCGCCGCCGATTCGGGAGCTACCGGACGTCCCCGACCTCGCCCCCGCGCTCCCTGGACTCGCTGTGAGCACCTGCATCTAACGCCCCTAACCCCGCTGCCTCTTGCTCGCCGTAGCCATCGCCCCCTTGCTGCCCGCAGCATGACGCCGGTCGAGCTCGCCGTCAACACAGCTCCGGTGACCATTTGGTCACCCCGGCGACTCCAACACGCTCGTAGCACCCCGTAGAGCAGCCCCAGCGCATCAGATGGCTCGCTTGCGAGCTGCAACACCGATCCCGCGACCACCTGAACTCCGGCCGCCGCCTTGGAGCTCGCCGTCGTCGGCTCCGGCCACCATAGGTCCGGCCACCACCACCACTCGACGCGCGCCAACGAGAGCTCTCCAACGAGCCCAAGAACGGCCTCGTCCGTGCCCTGTGGGCGTTTTCCGAGCCACGCCACCGTCTCAGGCCTCGCCGGCGTCGAGTTGCCGGTGGGTTTGACCCACTTTGACCACGACTGCCCCCCCCTATATCACTGACATGTGGGGCCGGCCTCTGACTAGAGTTAGTTTAGGTTTTAGTTAGTGCTAATTACCACTGTTAGAGGTTAATCACCTCGCTAACTAAACTCTGTATCACTGACATGTGGGCCCACGCCCACTGACACTTTTAGTTAGGATTAAATTAGCACTAATAGTCTCTGTTAATTAGTCTAGTCACTGACCAGTGGGTCCCAGCGTCAGGTTTGACCTGGGCCGCCCGTTGACTTGCTGACGTCACAGTGACGCAATGCTGACGCATTTAATTCAATTATTGGAATTATTCTTATTCAGGAAAATCCAGAAAATTGCCTAAACTTCTAAAAATCATAGAAAATCAACCGTAACTCCAAATGAGATAAATTATATATGAAAAATGATCAGAAAAATCCAACCTATCCACCTATACCATTTTCATGCATGTTAGAACAACTTAAAGCTGATGTATACAACAATTTGAATTAATGGCATTTGAAATGTCATATATGGAGTTTGAATTTGAATCTTGGATTCAAACCAACTCCATTTAATCTGCTGCTAGTTGCATTAGCACAAAACACATTCTTATTGCCATGTCATAGCATGCATCATATTTTTTTTCACTGTGAAGACAGTAGGAAAGGCTCCTACTGCATATATATTACTAAAACCTCAGGGGGGTACAATTACATGTGTGATTTACATACATGGGTGGTTGAGGCACCACCATGGGACACCCTAGTTTACAAGACGCCTACTGTATGGACCCAAGTATGGCAGATACAATATGTTGTTTGGAAGGTTTCACTTTATATCTAAGATTGTCAAAGTCCAACTTAAACCTCTGTTTCCAGGAAGCAACTGATGGCTTAATTTTCCTAAAGTGGTGGTTGTTTCTCTCCTTCCAGAGACTCCAGGCCGACGTCAAAAAAATATCCATCCACATCTTTCTAGGGTGCACGGTCTTTTGATGTTTGACCATGTCAAGTCTGTCATGCTGCAAAGACCAGTTGAAGCCAAGATGTAGCCAGCATTCCTGACTAAATGTGCAGTGAAAGAAGAGGTGTTCCACCGTTTCTTCAACATGTTGGCCACAAAGGAGGCAGTCGAAGTTTGTCCCAATGTTGTAGTGCCTCCTCTTGAGCATGTTTCTGGTGTTGAGGCGATCAACTAGCAGGAACCACCCGAATGTTTTGAGCTTGGGAGTACACTTTGCTTTCCATAACCAACCGAAGGCTTAGCATGCATCATATTGTGTGTTGCATTGATTGTGTTTCTTCTTTGTGTGTCGGTGCTTGTCCCCTCTCAGTAGACGTGTACCGACGATGTGATCGATGACACCGATGAAGAACTATACTATCTTCAGAAGTGCCAGGCAAGCAAAACCCCCTTGTTCATTCCGATACAAACCCACTCTCTCGCTCCTGCTCTATTTTACTGCATTAGGACAACATCGATTTAACTGTTATTTGCTGCGGTAGTTGAACCCGTTTATCCTCTGCATGACCTGTCATTGCCACAGTAAATAGATGAAACCCACTAGCATGAGTAGGAGTTGTTTGAGCCCTGATGTGCCTACTCATTCATGCATGTTTGTCATGCCTGCTATTGCTTAGAGTTGAGTTAGGTCTGATTCATTGGGGATGAATCAGAGGTGTGTGAACACGACCTATTGTGTGCGAGCTAAGTGTGTGAACATGATTTGGTAAAGGTAGCGGTGAGAGGCCATGTAGGAGTACATGGTGGGTTGTCTCATTGAAGCCGTCCTTAGGAACTGAGTTCTGTGTTTGTGATCCATGATTCAGCTACTACCATGCATTTGGCCCTGAAATATGACCCCGCTCGACTTCTTAATCACCCTTGTCCTCTGTCCAGGAGTTGCAAGTAGTTTCTGGTGTTTGTAGTATGCTGGAGGCCGTGCGCAGCGCTGACCGGAGGGGTGGGCTGTGATGCGGTAGGCACGTGGTACGGTGTACCGGGCGCCCGTTTGGTGTCTCGGGAACCCTGCACACATCGTTTGGGGCTATGAGCAAAACTCCGGCCGGATCTCCTCGCGGATGGAACCCGAATAGGCGATAAACCTAGACTAGAGACTTGAGTATTTAGGTAGGTCTTGGTCTACACCCACGTCGGCTTTCGCTTGAAGTCTGCCGAGCACATGTCGTGTGCAGACGCTAAGTGGTGGAAACATGTATGAAGAAGTACACCCCTACAGGGTTAACATCATCTATTCGAATAGCCGTGTCCGCGGAAAAGGACTTCTGGGTTACTTATATCAGTTCATAGACAAGTGAAAGTGGATACCCTAAAATACACAAGATAAGCGTGAGTGCTATGGATGGCGTTCTCGTAGGGAGACGGGAGCAGATCCATAGTGGTGTATTGATATCGTGAATATGTGGACTCGTGTGCGCCACCTCAAAAGAGTTACTTGCAGTAGTAGTTCAGGATAGCCACCGAGTCAAAGCTGGCTTGCTGCAGTTAAACCCCACCATCCCCTTTGTTGATAATGATGCATATGTAGTGAGTTCTGATGTAAGTCTTGCTGGGTACATTTGTACTCACGTTTGCCTATTTTATGTTTTGTAGAGAGACTTCGGTCTCGCTAGTAGTTCCGCGTGGACTTCGATGTTTAGCTTGATACCTCAGCTACGATCTTGTGCCCTCGGCAGGATCTGGTAGATAGTCAGGCTTCTTAGCCTTTTTCATTTGTAGATGTCTGTACTCAGACATGTTAAGCTTCCGCATGTGCTTTGCCTTGTATGCTCTGAATGTTGGGTCATGAGACCCATGTTTGTAATATCTCGCTCCTTGGAGCCTATTGAATAACTACTTGAGTCATAGAGTCATGTTGTGATGCCATGTTGTATTTGCACATATCGAGCATATTATGTGTATGTTATTGAAACTGCTTGGTATGTGTGGGATCTGACTATCTAGTCGTTTATCCTTAGTAGCCTCTCTTACCGGGAAATGTCTCCTAGTGCTTCCACTGAGCCATGGTCTACTGCTCCGGAACACTTAGGCTGGCCGGCATGTGTCCTTCTTCGTTCCTGTGTCTGTCCCTTCGGGGAAATGTCACGCGATGAATATCGGAGTACTGTTAGCCCGCTACAGCCCGGTTCACCGGAGTCCTGCTAGCCCAGTGCTACAGCCTGGATTCACTCGCTGATGACCGACACGTTCGATGCTGGGTCATGGATGCCTGTCCCTGTAGGTTTGCGCCACTTTGGGTTTACGACTAGCCATGTCAGCCCGGGCTCCTTATCATATGGATGCTAGCGACACTATCATATACGTGTGCCAAAAGGCGCAAACGGTCCCGGGCAAAGGTAAGGCGACACCCGTGGGAATACCGTGCGTGAGGCCGCAAAGTGATATGAGGTGTTACATGCTAGATCGATGTGGCATTGAGTCGGGGTCCTGACATTGGGCTCCGGGCACTCCAAGATCTCTCGACTTATTAATCAACTCGATCTCTGTCCAGGAGTTGCAACTAGTTTCTGGTGTTTGTAGGTAGTGTTAGTAGTCTACCAAGTGGCACCCGGTACAGGTAGGCTTGGGACAAACTAGGCACAGTGGCCCGGTGTACCAAGTGGCACCCGGATGGTGGGCTTGGGAACCCTGCACATATCGTTTGGGGCCATGAGCGACACCCCGTCCGGATCTCCTTGCGGATGGAACCCTAATAGGCGATAAACCTAGACGAGAGACTTGTGTGGTTAGTCAGGTCATGGCCGACTCCCTCACCAGGATTCCGCTTGAAGGTTGCCGAGATACATGAGGTGTACATGGCGGTAAGTGGCGAGAGCGTGTATGAAGAAGTACACCCCTGTAGGGTTAACATTATCTATTAGAATAGCCATGTCCGCGGTAATGGACTTCTGGGTTGCCTGTACAGTTCATAGACAAGTGAAAGTGGATACTCTAAAATACGCAAGATAAGCGTGAGTGCTATGGATGGCGTTCTCGTAGTGGTGTATTGATTGGTGAATATGTGGACTCGTGTGCGCCACCTCAAAAGAGTTACATTGCAGTCGTAGTTCAGGATAGCGACTGAGTCAAAGCTGGCTTGCTGCAGTTAAACCCCACTGAGGGAGTCCTGGATTTGGGGGTGTCCGGATGGCCGGACTATGACCTTTGGCCGGACTCCCGGACTATGAAGATACAAGATTGAAGACTTCGTCCTGTGTCCTGATAGGGACTTTCCTTGGCGTGGAAGGCAAGCTTGGCGATACGATATGAAGATCTCCTCCCATTGTAACCGACTCTGTGTAACCCTAGCCCTCTCCGGTGTCTATATAAACCGGAGAGTTTTAGTCCGTAGGACGAACAACAATCATACCATAGGCTAGCTTCTAGGGTTTAACCTCTCTGATCTCGTGGTAGATCAACTCTTGTAATACCCATACCATCAATATTAATCAAGCAGGAGTATGGTTTTACCTCCACCGAGAGGGCCCAAACCTGGGTAAAAACAACGTGTCCCTTGTCTCCTGTTACCATCCGCCTAGACGCACAGTTCGGGACCCCCTACCCGAGATCCGCCGGTTTTGACACCGACATTGGTGCTTTCATTGAGAGTTCCTCCGTGCCGTCACCGTCAGGAAGGATGCCGCACCCTGTCTTTAAAGACGGCGCTGTCGCTAAGGGAGCTTTGGCTGTCGGTCAAACTCTTCGGCTAGGCAGGTTCTTGATGACCGCCTGTTCGGCCGCCGCGCCGACGATGACCTCTCAGGCCATCGAAAGCAATCTTCACATCAGCTCGGAACTCGCCGAGCAGTTAGATCCGACGGAGCTCTCTTCCTTGAATGAGCTCCTGGATTGCATTTCCGCCCTGGGAGTCGCTACAGATTACGGCCAGATCGGGCTTAAACCCGACCAGAGAGAGACCGACTCTCCCCAAGTCACCCACCACGTTGAAGTGGTGGAAGAACAATGCGGCGCATCTTTGCCCGCTCTAAGGACCAGATGTGTCTGGATTCCCGACCCCTCCGAGCCGGATACCCGCGGAGGGGAGGATGTTACCCAAGTCCTGAACCTAAAGTTAGGCAGTAGGCCTGATTCATTGAATAATGTCCAAGAAAGCAAGCCTCCGAATTCAGAAACTTCTTGGCCCCTGAATTGTTTATCGGGCAGGGTTCCGTATTTAAATCCACCCGCCCACCCAACTATAAGGGATTTATCCCAAATACGGCAAGCGCCTGGGGAAACAGTACACCACTATTGGGCCCGATTCCTCCTGGTTATGAACAGGATAAGGGACTGTCGTGAGGAAGAAGCAATTTCATTCTTCTATAACAACTGCACGGACATCGGAATCCTCAACGCCATAAGTTGCCGCGAAATTACACGCTTCGCCGACTTGACATCCATAGTACGAAAGTACTGTGCGACAGAAAGCGTTCGAAAAACCGAAAATAAATTCTGGGACAATCCGGCCCTGAATTCAACACGAGTCCGAAACAAAAGGGCGCATTATCGCTAGGCACCTGAGCCAAACAACAAAAAACAAAAACCCTCTATAGGGTATGGGACCGTACTGGAGGGATGGCTCAATGGACCCTGTAAAATTCATTGTTCAGGGGAAGTCACACCAACTCATAGCCTTAGAGCATGTTGGATACTCCGGCAGGTGGCCAGAAGTGGCGAGGAGCTTCTAACTCCAGAATCCGAAGAACACCACCCCAGAAACGCCAGTACGGTGTCGACAGTCTTCGAGACCTTCACATCAAACAATGCGAGGAAACAAACTCTCCGCAACCTTACCGAAGTCTACCAAGTAGCAACAATAAACCCATGGAGTGACACGGCTATTACTTTTAATGCCAGTGACAAACCTAAATTCCGGACAGCCCGAGCACCAGCCGCATTGGTCCTCTGTCCGATAGTGGACGGCTTCCGACTTACAAAGGTACTCATGGACGGCGGTAGTGGACTTAACCTCATCTACGAGGAAACCCTGCGAAAAATGGAAATAGACTGGAGTCGCATTGAGCGAAGCAACACAACCTTCAGAGGAATAATACCAAGCCGGGAAGCGTGCTGTTCAGGAAAAATCACACTGGATGTGGTGTTCGGCATGCCGGATAATTACAGATCCGAGGAGGTCACATTTCAAGTGGCCCCGTTCAACATCGGATACCACGCTCTGCTAGGGCGAGAAGCATTTACAATTTTCCAAGCCATACCCCATTACGGGTACATGAAGCTCAAAATGCCCGGACCCAACGGAATCATCACTCTTGCAAGTGATCTGGACACAGCGCTCCACACCGAAAACAAGACAGCCGCACGGGCCCTGGAGGCATTATCCGAAGCCCTAACAGCCGAGGAACTAACTGTGTTGAGCTCCATGGTGGACAGGGACGATGTGATACTAGATAAGAGATCCAAGTCCACCTCTTTCAAACCAGCGGACGAAATAGTCAAATTCCATGTCCATCCAACGGACCCCACAAAAACGGCATCCATCGGGGCACAACTAAAACCTGATGTAGATGCCGCACTCAGAGAATTCCTGCGAGAAAATTGGGACATTTTTGCCTGGCACCCTTCGGACATGCCAGGAATCCCACGTAGGCTAGCTGAGCACAGCCTGAACATCCTAAAGGGGTTTAAACCCGTTAAGCAGACTCTGCGGCGTTTCTCCGAACCCAAGAGACAAGCCATGGGGGAAGAGCTAGCAAAACTACTGGAAGCCGGATTCATCAGAGATATAAAACATCCGGACTGGCTAGCAAACCTGGTGATGGTACCAAAGAAGGACAAATCCTGGCGCCTATGTGTCAATTTCAAAGACCTAAATAAGGCCTGCACAAAGGATCCTTTCCCGCTCCCACGAATTGATCAAATCATCGATGCAACCGCAGGGCACGACTCATTGTGTTTCCTTGATGCATACTCTGGCTACCACCAGATCAAGATGGCAGAGTCAGACCAAGCCACAACGGCATTCATCACCCCATACGGCCCATTCTGCTTCAACACGATGCCCTTCGGGCTCAAAAACGCCGGCGCAACATACGAGTGCATGATTTAGACATGTCTGGCCAACCAGATCGGCAAAACAGTTGAAGCGTACGTAGATGACGTGGTCGTCAAAACCAAACACGTTGATACTCTAGTAGACGACTTGAGGCTCACGTTCGATGATCTTCGAACATATGACATCAAGCTCAACCCGGAAAAATGCGTTTTCAGCGTACCAGCCAGAAAACTCTTGGGCTTCATCGTATCCAGTAGAGGAATTGAAGCAAACCAAGCCAAGATCCGAGCTCTGTCATAATTGGATACCCCAAAGGACCTCAAACAAATACAAAAATTGACAGGATGCGTGGCGGCTCTAAGCCGCTTTATCTCCCGCTTGGGAGAAAAGGCATTGCCCCTTTATCGCCTCCTGTGGCGCACCGAACACTTCAAGTGGATGGATGCCGCCACGGCCGGACTCGAAGAAATCAAAGCCATACTGGCAACAAATCTGGTCCTGGCCGCGCCCAACACGGGCGAACCAATGCTATTATACATCGCGGCAACCCATCAAGTTGTAAGCGCGGTGCTCGTCGTCGAACGAGAAACGGACGGACACAAGTTCCCTCTCCAAAAACCAGTTTACTATGTGTCCACTGTCCTAACTCCATGCAAGTCACAGTACCCGCATTATCAGAAGATAGCATACGCAGTGTTCATGGCATCCCGGAAGCTGCGACACTATTTTCAAGAGTGTTCAATAACAGTGGCATCTGAAGTACCCCTTAATGATATTATAAACAACCGCGACGCAACGGGCCGGATTGCCAAATGGGCCATCGAGCTCCTCCCGTTCGACATAACTTACAACCAAGGCGAGCTATTAAGTCTCAGGTTTTGGCCGGCTTTATCACCGAATGGACTGAAGCCGAGCTCCCTAAAGAGTACGGCGCATACTCCAATTGGATCATGCACTTCGACGGCTCCAAAATGTTGGCTGGTCTGGGGGCTGGCGTCGTTCTGACGTCCCCAACCGGAGATACAGTACAATACATACTTCAGATAATGTACACGGATTCCAACAACGCAGCCGAATACGAGGCCCTTCTACATGGTCTCCGGATGGCAGTCTCCATGGGCATTCAGCGCCTAGAGGTCCGCGGGGATTCAAACCTCGCGGTATCCCAAATAAATGGAGACTTTGACGCCAAGGATCCGAAAATGGCAGCTTATCGCAATGCCGTCCTCAAAATGTCAGCTCGGTTTGAGGGGCTCAAATTTCATCACATAGCCCGGGAGAACAACCAGGCAACAGACGTGTTGGCACGCATCGGCGCCAAGCGCGATGTCGTCCCTCCCAACATCTTCCTTGAGAGGCTGTTCAAGCGGTCAGTATCATGGGAGGGAGAGTGTGGAAACAATAGCCCGGACACAACCACGCTGCCTCTCACTGAACACTCTGACACAGTTGGTGGCTCCGCCACCGAAACAACACCGTCAGCCCACACAATAATGGCAGTCATTGCCCCGTGGACAGAACCATTCCTAGCCTACCTAACTAGGCAGGAACTTCCCGAGGACCAAAACGAAGCCCGTTGCATAGTGCGGCGATCTAAGGCCTACAAAGTCCACGAGGGAGAGCTTTATAAGAAAAGCACAACCGGAGTCCTTCAAAGATGTATCTCCGAAGAGGAAGGGAGAAACCTTCTGGCTGAAATCCATGCCGGACTCAGCGGGCACCACGCAGCAGCCCGGGCCCTCGTAAGCAAGGCCTTCCGTACCGGATTTTATTGGCCAACGGCCCGGGCAGACGCTCAGGATTTAGTGCAGCGATGCGTCGGTTGCCAATTATTCACAAATCAAAGCCACATGCCGCCTACCGCCCTACAAACCATACTCATTACCTGGCCTCTTGCGGTCTGGGGGCTTAACATGGTTGGACCCCTTAAAGGAGGAACCCACAAGAAAAAATACCTACTGGTTATGGTGGACAAATTTACCAAATGGATAGAGGCCAAGCCTGTAAAGACGGCCGAATCCGGACTGGTGATAGACTTCATATCCGGGGTTGTACACCGTTACGGCGTCCCCCACAGCATCATAGCTGACAACGGCACAAAATTTACGGTCGACGAAGTTAAACTCTGGTGGAAAAACATGGGCATCAAGCTCGACTACGCTTCAGTCTATCACCCGCAAACTAACGGTCAAGTCAAACGAGCCAATGGTCTTATTATGAGCGGCATCAAACCCAGACTAGTGCGATCCCTCAAGGAATCAAACACACACTGGGTAGAGGAGCTTGACTCCATACTCTGGGGTCTGCGGACCACGCCAAATTGCACTACCGGATTCACACCATTTTTTATGGTATACGGCGCAGAGGCAGTTCTGCCCTGCGACATAATACATGACTCACCTCGAGTGTGCATGTACGAAGAAAGAGAAGCCGAGCTCGATCGGCAGGACAGCTTGGACGCATTGGAAGAGGAGCGCGACGTGGTAAAAGCTTGTTCCGCATTCTATCAACAACAGGCCCGAAGATATCAAAGCTGAGAAGTACGAGCCAAAGCTTACAACATGGGCAAACTAGTTCTACGCCTGCCGGACAAGAAAAAGGACAAGCTAAAGCCCAAATGGGAGGGTCCCTTCATAATCGACCAAGTACTGACTGGCGGAGTGTACCGTCTGCGGAACGCATTGGATAACTGACTCGAGCCGAACCCATGGAACACAGCACGCCTACAAAGATTCTACGCCTAGCGCCGGACTCCGTGTTCGTCTCCTTCCTCTGTCCCCTTTTTTATTTTTTTCACATTAAGCTGCCTGGAATTTCTCTCCTTCTCCCCCCTTTTCTTCTCCCAAGCCCTTAGGGGCTTGCTTGCACTTTGTTCGCACATACTGGACGCGCCATCAGCGCTCATCCTACCTGGGGGCTTCTTTATCAGAAGTTTATCTAAGTGGGCCTCATGCCCAAAACATGTGTGACACTTCCGCATGAACCTTTTATACACCATTATATGCATCGATATGACTTAAGTTTTGGCCAAGCTGGGTTTCCTGGCTCCTGTGCTTACCCCTACGTTCCCGTTTCTTCGACTAGGTGGTAAAGGGAGCACCTCTGCGATTGTTACTGCCGGGTCAGCCGGATGTGTACCTCAGACTGGGTGAAGCCGAAAGCTAGTGTTCTTAAGGGAATATTTGGTCGGTGAACTAAAAGATGATTTTTTTTGTTTATTTATCTGCCCCCAGATGCTTTTCTGCTCTTTTTAGCAGTCCGGACATGCACTTTAGGGCATGCCTCCCAGGGAAAGGAACCCCTAACGGAACTATTCTCCCTGGAAGATGTTTCTTACTAACCATGTAATATAACATAACTAGTTGGGCACTTGTCTGCTAAAGCAATTATGACCCCTACACCTTGTCTCCATGCATGCCCCGATTCTTACATAATCGAGAGGGTATTCGGACACACTCCGGACTATAGGGTCCGGAGGTCGAAGCGAAAAGGTCCGCAATGATAAACGATCTACAATCCGGCTAGAAGGCATTTTTTAATGTCATTTTCAATTTCAGAGTCAATCCGACTCGGTATACTCTTCTTCAATACCATCCAACAGGCGGTCTAATTTACAGTCCTGTTGGGAATACTTTGCAGCCAGCTCTACCTGGCCATATACTAAGCTGACAGGGATCTCCTTCCCGTCAGGACCCATAGGGCCGACCTCGCCTATGTGGTTTGGGTCAGCCTTCGAGTACCGAGTCTTCACCATGGCCCAGGCCTCCCTGGCACCTTGGCGGCAGGCCGATATCTTCCACAACCAGAAGCATTGCCGCACTCCCTCTAGCTTCTTTGCAAGCTCCCCAAGGCCTTCGGGCGCGGAAAGGGATGGCCACATAACTTGAACGACGCCCCGCATTGCCTGCTGAACTCGTTCGTGCAGTCGCAACAACTCGGGAAGAAGGTCCCCCGTTGAACTGGGCATTTCCTCCGTAGGACGACCCGTCAGCAGACCTACAGACATAGTTCTATCAATCGACTCCTTCGCCGAATTTTTTTCGAGAATTCGCTCAAGCACTTACTAAAAATGCCACGTCGAAGTCGCTGATTCTCCTTTACGGAAGCAGACGACTGGATACGAACATCCATTAGTTCCTCGCCCAGCTGGGTATTGGTGTCTTGAAGTTTGTTCTTCTCTTGCCTCACCCTTGTTAGCACGCTCTCGCCAGCCTTTAGCTGGCATAAGAGTTGTTGCTTGTCCGGATTTACTCCGGCTTCATCTGTATTGTTATCGTCAGCATTGCACACATGCCACACTTTGCAATGGAATTATTTTTGGGAGCATACATTACCTGAGGGGGTCTCCTTTCCAATTGCTGAAATGACCAGTGCGGCCTCGAGTTGGGCCTTGCACTCTGCCAACTCCTGAGACAGTTGCGTGTTCTTCTCTGTAAGACCCTGCATAACACATGATCCTTAAAACAGTTGTCTTAACTATTTCAAGTCTCGGGGGCTACTGACATATATAACTATCAGATTTACTCACACGTATGTCTTTTACATACTGCTCCGTGGCCCTGGCTAGACCATTTCGAGCGGCACGGAGGTACGCATCTCCTGTATTAAAGGCGTTTAATGCCTCCAGGGAAAAACATGCGTCCTGAAGAACAGTCCAGCGATGCCGGTGGTTCATGGCGCTCTCCACCTCTGAATTGGTGGCAGATAGCCCGTCTGCATCCTCTGTCGGAGGAACGCCCGACGCGCGTCCCGTGTCCGCCTCTGCTTCCGGACCCGGCCTTGAAGTTTGGCCGGTGGATATAGTCCGGCGGGCTCTCTTCTTCCTAAGAAGAACATGGGCGTTAGAATGACTTGAGGGCATAGACCCTAGGCGTGAAATTCGCACGCCGTACCGTTGCACCGGAGTCTCGATCTGGTCCGCACTTCTTTTTTGCCCGCCTGGCTTTAGCGGCCCTTGTTGGCTGCCCGCTGCGGGCCCGGCACTCCGCCTCAAGGATTTCCCCTGAAAACGAAACACTATTGGTCTACAGCATTCAAAATAAGGCATGGATGGATCTCACTACTAGGAAAAGGGCTATATATAGGATTGATTCTAATGGCGCACCGTGGAAGCAGTGCGCCACTACTATATACTAATGGCGCACCTGCTTGTGATACGCCATTAGTGTGGAAGACACTAATGGCGCACCGTAAACAGGGTGCGCCACTAGTATGAATTTTTTTTTTCCATTTTCCCATACATACTAATGGCGCATCTGGTCCATCATGCGCCATTACTATCTATAACTACTAATGGCGCACCGAGCAGGCAGTGCGCCATTACTGTAAATTTTGTTTTATTCTTTTTTTTGCAAAACTACTAATGGGCACTTTAAATCGTAGTCTTCATTTCTCGATTGTATTTCATGGGCACTTTTTGATATCATGAATATTTTTAAATTTCATGGGCACTTTTTGAATTCATGAGGACACTTGATCTCGATTCCCCCTCCATCTCGATCTCGATCCCCCTCCATCTCGATCGCACCCGCACCCTCCCCCGCTAGCTCCACCCATCGCAACCCTCCCCCGCTCCACCGCCGGAGCACCCGGCCCCCCGCACCCGCACTTTTTGAACATATTTTTTAAAATTTTTTTACTATTTTTATAAAAAATATTACTGTTATAATTTAAACAAGTTTGAACATATTTAAACACAAATAAATATAAAAAACAGCATTTAAAATGCATAAAAAATATTACTGTTATGATTTAAACAAGTTTGAACATATTTAAACACAAATAAATATAAAAAACACCATTCCCACTCCACCGCCGACCCCCTGCCCGCACCCTCCCCACTCCACCGCCGCCGCCGACCCCCCGCACCCTTCCCCACTCCACCGCCGCCGACGTCCCATCGCACCCTCTCCCCCGCACCCTCCCCGGCCCGCTCCACCGTCACAAATGGATGCAACTAAAATTGCAAAAAAAAACAAATTTGATTATATTTCCAAATAAGAAATTTGATGATATTTTCAAATAATAAATTTGATGATATTTTTTCATATTCATAAATATTTTCAAATAACAAATTTGATGATATTTTTTAAAAAATTATTTCTATTTTGATAAATTCTAATGGCGCACCGTCGCGGGGTGCGCCATTAGAGTGGTTGTACTTATGGCGCACTATGGTTGCGTGCGCCATTAGATCCCTCTCCCCAGTTCACCTGTTCCCCTCTCACTGTTGCCTCCCTCCCTCCCTCGCCAGATCCACTCGACCCAACCGTACGCCGCCGCTCCCTTGCTCCGCCCCCTCCGTCCGTCGCGCCTGCACGACGTCAGTGCCGCCGCCGCCGATGTGGTCTTACGCTCCCCCGACGCCGCCGCCCCGACCCCCGCAGGAGTCCACCCCCGCCGCCCCCGTGCCCCCCGAACGGGATCGGCCGAGCGCGCGCCGCCCGCTCCTCTCCTCTCCTCCTCCCTCCGACGAGCGAGGGCCTCCTCTGTCCCCTGCAGCAGACGGCGAGCGCGGCCCCGACGTGCCCACCCGGCCTGCCCCTGCCATCCTCCACCACCGGCCCCTGCTCTCCTTCGACCGCGGTGAGCGAGGACCCGGACGAGCTCGGACCCCGACCCCGACCCCTTCGCCGACCCTGACTCCGACCCCTCCGGCGACCAGGTACCTCTCCTCCTTCCTCCTTCCTCCCTCTCTCCACCATTCCCCATTCCTTCCAACCGATGCTCCAAAAGGAATTTCAAGACAGAAAGCACATGCTCCAAAAGTTAGGGTTCACGATTCAAATTGCACTGCATTTTTGTACTGCATTTTTTGTAACTATATAGGAGAATCAGAGTTCCTGCTACTTTTGTTTGTTTTCTTTTTGAAACCGTGCTATCTTTTCATTAGAGATGGGATGTTTCTACTTTCTAGCGGTGAACATGAGAAGGTTGTGTTAGTTGCTCAGCCTGGGATAGGAAAATAGACCGTGAACTTTCTGAGATGGTAAAATAGATGAGGGCATTGTTCTGCAGGGAAGGTGCAATGGATGTGATTGAAGATTCAGTTCGGTTGTTCCATTAATGATGTCTAGGCAGAATGCTTAATAAGTTTCATCTTGCGGCAAACAACAAGAACTGCAGGACTGCCCTGTTGCTAGGTAGTAGTAGAGTACATGCGCTTGCAAGTTCCAACTAGTTGCTTCAGGGATTGAGTTAATTCATAGATGTTGACCTTCATCCAGTGGCATATAGATTGGAACAACTGAGTTCTGTTTCTTGTTATTTTAGATTGTACTGTGGATTTGATTTATTATCTGCAAAGTGATAAATTTTGAATTTGAACTAATTCAGATTCTCCTATGAAGAAGGCCAGGCCTCGGAAATTGGTTAGTTTGAAGGCCAGGCCCCTTATAATGATGCTTTTCTCTAGAAAAAATGATCCTGGATTTTTTATGTAATTCTTTGTGGTATTAAGATGGAAACCTGGGATACTATTTCTGTTAGGAGATGGTGTTATATTAAGATGCATATATTGTTATGTTACGCAAATTGTATCATCTTGCCACTTAAGTCAGCCTTCCCTTTAAGCCGAAAATTCAGTTAGGAGCTACTGTTAGGAGATACTGTCAAAAACTTGAGCTACTGTCAAAAAATTCAGTTATGGCATCTAGAATTATGTCAGTTTTGTTTTGTAACTAGAAGACCAAAGTGTTAGGAATTCTGTCCAAACTGTAGTTTTCAGTATTCTGTCCAAACTGAAAACTGTTAAAAAGCATGATGTTTCTTGGATTTCTGTAATGATGATGATGATGGAACACATGGTCTTGGATTTCTGTAATGATGATGGAACATTATAAAGCATTGTACTCCAGTGTGTATGAAGGATACAAAAAATTTAGCAACTCCTTTGATTTTATAAAGTTGTTCTTATATGGGTGAAACTTCACTTGTTTTTAGGCTAGTGCAGGGTGTTGCTTTATTGTGATGCCTCTGAATTACTTGTGATCACATTGAGAAAGACTTGCTAGTTTGTTGGGTTTTGTCTCCGACCATTGTGTCGTGATGAATTTGCAGGTACCCCGAGAGGCCCTTGAGTTTGCCGGAATGTCGATTAACTTCCATTCCGGCAAATTCGGGCACTCCATATGTCCTATTTTCAGCAAAGGTCATGCTGAAATTTTCCGTGAATTTTAGCATGACTTTGCTAAAAATAGGACATATGGGGTACTTGCGACTAATGCCTGTTATCATGCATGGGTACTAATTGGTCTCTTCTGCTGCTTATCAGAGATGGCGGGAAGCAGCCACTGCCGATCTGCGACACCGCAGTACGAGTTGGATGCTTCCGAGTTCTTCACTATCATACTTGAGGCTTCAGTATCATCCATGACGCTGGTATATAAAACGAGAGATCTCCCCTTCACCCATCTCATTATGATATCTGTTGTTTGCTACATCACTCATTTTCCCAAACTGCAGAGGCTCCCTGACAGTTTTATGAACATGCTGATGGGTGAAGATCCGCCAAATAATGTGAAGCTGCGACAGGCCGGCAACGGGTTTCGCAGGCAGTGGGATGTGCAGTTGGCGATCAAGAAGGGCCACATGTACTTGTCTCGTGGGTGGGAGAAGTTCTACCGTGCCTACGACCTGCAGCTGGGGTACTTCCTTGTCTTCAGGTACGACGACGACGCCAACATGCTCATCGTGAAGGTGTACAACAAGACTATGTGTCGCATGCGCTACGCTGCCGATGATGATGCCGGTATGTACGTTCTGCCTCTTCTTATTCCTCTACATTTGGCTTTGTCTCACATCGATTGTTAACGGTCATTGTTGCATTTTGGAAAGGTAGGAGCAGCAGCAGCGACACTGGCTACAGCCAAAGCAGCAGCGACTATGGTTGTAGCGAAAGCAGCAGCGATTCTGGCTGTAGCGAAAGCAGCAGCGATTCTGGCACCAGCATAGACAACAAGAAGGATGATCCGGACTGGAGTGCGGGAAAAGAGGAGCAGAGTGAGGATGAGGAGCTGCATGATGACGATGGGCATCAGGCTGAGGATGACCTAGCGCTGGTGGTGGCTGACCAAGGGCAAGAGATGGTGGTGGCTGACCATGGGCAAGAGATGGAGGTGGCTAAGGATGACCTAGCGATGGTCGTGCATGAAGGTGGCCTCGCGATGGTGGTGGTGCCTGACAATGACCACGCACCGGTGGTGGCGCCGGCGATCCCACAGCTGGGCGACATGACCACGCCAATTGTGGTAGAAGACTACATCCCACTACCTCCACTGCCTCCACCGCCTCGCCGCTCTAGGCGCATCAGGGAGATGAAGGAGAAGAAGGAGAAGAACTTCCTACTTTGTCAGGTATGTCAGATCTCCTATAGGTTAGCTATCCAAAATGATATATATATATATATATATATATATATATACTTAGTTACCTATGTTATCTCTAATATGCTTAGTTCCCTATAGGTTAGCTTCATTTTACCTAAGTTGGCTCTAATATACTAACTTAGAGCTTATATGCTTAGTTTCCTATAGGTTAGCTCCAAAATAACTTATGTTAGCACAAAATGATCAAGTTTACATAATAAGCTTATAGTCTTTTTCTTATTCTTCTTCTTTTCCAAAATGACATAGGTTAGCTTCATTTTACTTAAGTTGGCTCTAATATACTAACTTAGACCTTATATGCTTAGTTTCCTATAGGTTAGCTCCAAAATAACTTATGTTAGCACAAAATGATCAAGTTTACATAATAAGCTTATAGTCTTCTTCTTATTCTTCTTATTTTCCAAAACTCTTCTTATTCTTCTTCTAGTGTTCTTCCTCTTCTAGTATTCTTCTAGTCTTCTTCTTTTTCTTCTTCTAACTTCTTGTTTATCATTTTGCAGATTTTATTTAATTGACGGAAGCTTGCGTGGATGGAGTGCTTCTTTTCCATTTGTGTTTTTATTTTGTATCAATGTGAAACTTTTGTGAATTGATGGATAACGGTGTTGGATGAACAATGTGAAACTTTTGTAACGACGGAACTATGTGTTGGCTATGTATGTATATATGATGAAACTTGTGTGTTGGATATGATTGCTATATGGATGCTTGTTGTATATATATATGTGTTGAATATCTCATATGTGAAATAGTGACCTGAGATTAAGAAGAAAAGAATTAAAAAAGTTGTTACTAATGGCGCACTACCATGTGCTGCGCTATAAGTATAGCAGATAATAGTGGCGCACGGTGGGCTATACTAATGGCGCACTACGTGGTGCGCCATTAGAACACCAGATACTAATGGTGCACATGTGGTGCGCCATTAGAATTTAATTCTAATGGCGTGATGCCAGTGGCGCACCAGTAGTGCTCCATTAGAAGGCAAATTCGGTGCGCCACTAGCATGCCTTTTCCTAGTAGTGTCTCCTTCGAGGTACCAGGACTTCGGTCTCGGCTAACCTTTGAGGCTGGAAGTAATCCGGGATAGTCGGTCGTAATGGCCACCAAGGTGTTGTCCTTACTCAATTGGTGAAACACCCCATCAATTAACTCCACACATAAGTCCAGATCCTCTTGGGAATTCGGATCGAGGGACCGTTCTGGGTCCTCGGGCTGTGGGGGAGAGCTGTTGATCTCTTTCACTGTCTGGCGTAACTCCTGCGTTAATATCACCAGACTGAATACTCAATCATGGGTATTTCGAAAGCGGGTATATAAGTAAAATTGTTCGCTTACCCAACTTGGAGGATTGTACATGGAGAATCCTCCCTCTAGGTTCACATGGAGGAATTCCTCTTCTTCTCCCTTGTACAAAGCGGATAAAATTCTCGTTAAGGTGGCGGCCGAATCTGGCCCCTTACGATCGCACCGGGTGGCGTCGTCCTCCCTGTTGAAATCCCACATGGGGTGGCCTCTGTATTGAAGCGGCTGCACCCCCCGCGTAATGCATATGGCCATGACCTTGATCATGGTCAGTCCGGAATGAGCCAACAACCTTATCCGACTCATCAGGTAAAGGACGTCCCTGTCAGTTTCCCTCTGAGGATTCCGTGGGCGCCAGCTTAGGCGCTTCTTCAATGGAGCATTATTGAACTCAGGGACGCCGATCCGTACAGGGTCCGGCAGGGGGACGTCATCTATGTAAAACCACTCCGAGGGCCAGTTCTCTGACGCCCTCTTTGGGGTGCCGGATAGATATCCGGTCCCAGCAATATGCCATAGTTCGGCTCCGCCCACTTGATAAATAGACCCCTCCTGAGAACGGGGCACGAGGTAGAACAACCTCTTCCACAGCGCGAAATGGGCCTCAACGCCCAAAAATAGTTCGCAGAGGGCCACGAAGCCCGCGATGTGCAGAATGGAGGCAGGCGTGAGGTGATGTAGTTGGAGGCCGTAGAACTCCAGCAACCCTCGGAGAAACGGATGAATTGGAAATCCGAGTCCTCTTATTAAGTAAGGGACTAGGCATACCTGCTCTCCTCGAGAGGGATGTGGGATGCTCTCTACTTGCTCTCCGCCGCTATAGGTGGCGATCCCAGCTCGAACTGGGACCATATATGCTAGGGGAAGGAGCCCCTTGGATTGAAGCACTACAAGTTCACTATGCAGGACGGAGCATCTCTCCCAATCCCCAGGCTTGGGGCTGGAAGCGCGAGAGGAGGAGCAGCATCGGCTGTCCATGATGGAATGCATTTTTTGGTCAGAAGTGCTCCGATTAAAGCTTGCGAAGGGGAGATGGTGTGGTTCAGATCTAGATCCCCATCTCTTTTTATAGACAGCTCATTTGAGTTGCTAGGGGGGGAAGTGCAAAAATACCCTGGCTTTTCGCATTCGTTCGACACGTGGAAAATGGCCTTTATTGGGCGTGGAAGCCAAGGAGCGCAACATTTATCAAAAGACGGACACTATTCTACAAGTATATGAAGCTGGAGAAGAACCCGCCTTGCAATGCCGAAGACAACTTGCACGCCGGACTCGTCGTCATTGAAGCCTGGTTCGGGGGCTACTGAGGGAGTCCTGGATTAGGGGGTGTCCGGATGGCCGGACTATGACCTTTGGACGGACTCCCGGACTATGAAGATACAAGATTCAAGACTTTGTCCCGTGTCCGGATAGGGACTTTCCTTGGCGTGGAAGGCAAGCTTGGCGATACGATATGAAGATCTCCTCCCATTGTAACCGACTCTGTGTAACCCTAGCCCTCTCCGGTGTCTATATAAACCGGAGAGTTTTAGTCTGTAGGACGAACAACAATCATACCATAGGCTAGCTTCTAGGGTTTAGCCTCTTTGATCTCGTGGTAGATCAACTCTTGTAATACCCATACCATCAATATTAATCAAGCAGGAGTAGGGTTTTACCTCCACCGAGAGGGCCCGAACCTGGGTAAAAACATTGTGTCCCTTGTCTCCTGCTACCATCCGCCTAGACGCACAGTTCGGGACCCCCTACCCGAGATCCGCCGGTTTTGACACCGACACCCACCATCCCCTTTGTTGGTAATGATGCATATGTAGTTAGATCTGATGTAAGTCTTGCTAGGTACATTTGTACTCATGTTTTCCTATTTTATGTTTTTGCAGAGAGACTTCAGTCTCACTAGTAGTTCTGCGTGGACTTCGACGTTTAGCTTGTTACCTCAGCTACGATCTTGTGCCCTCGGCAGGATCTGGTAGATAGTCAGGCTTCTCAGCCTTTTTCATTTGTAGATGTCTGTACTCAGACATGTTAAGCTTCCGCTTGTGCTTTGACTTGTATGCTCTGAATGTTGGGTCATGAGACCCATATTTGTAATATCTCGCTCCTCGGAGCCTATTGAATAAAATACTTGAGTTGTAGGGTCACGTTGTGATGCCATGTTGTATTTGCACATATCGAGCATATTGTGTGTATGTTATTGAAATGCTTGGTATGTGTGGGATCTGACTATCTAGTTGTTTATCCTTGGTAGCCTCTCTTACTGGGAAATGTCTCCTAGTGCTTCCACTGAGCCTTGGTAGCTTGCTACTGCTCCAGAACACTTAGGCTGGCCGGCATGTGTCCTTCTTCGCTCCTGTATCTGTCCCTTCAGGAAAATGTCACCTGGTGTCTACCGGAGTCCTGTTAGCCTGCTACAGCCCGGTTTACCGGAGTCCTGCTAGCCCAGTTGCTACAGCCCGGATTCATTCGCTGATGACCGACACGTTCGTTGCTGGGTCATGTATGCCTGTCCCTGTAAGTTAGTGCCACTTTGGGTTTACGACTAGCCATGTCAGCCCGGGTTCTTTGTCATACAGATGCTAGCAACAATATCATATACGTGAGCCAAAAGGCGCAAATGGTCCCGGGCCTGGTAAGCGACACCCGAGGGAATACCGTGCGTGAGGCCACAAAGTGATATGAAATGTTACATGCTAGATCGGTGTGGCATAAGATCGGGGTCTTGACAATTGTCACTCTGGGGTTGCCGGATCATAACACGTAGTAGGTGACTATAACTTGCAAGATCAGATCTAGAACATGGATATAATGATGATAACATAAACGGTTCAGATCTGAAATCATGGCACCCAGGCCCAAAGTGACAGGCATTAAGCATGGCAAAGTCATAGCAACATCAATCTCAGAACATAGTGGATACTAGGGATCAGGCCCTAACAAAATTAACTCGATTACATGATGAATCTCATCCAACTCCTCATCGACCAACGAGCCTACGAAGGAATTACTCACTCCCGGTGGGGAGCATCATGGAATTGGCGATGGAGATGTGTTGGTGATGATGAAGATCGAAGATCCTCCTCTCCGAAGCCCCAAACGGACTCCAGATCTGCCCTCCCGAGGAAGAACAGGGCTTGGCGGCGGCTCCGTCTCATGAAACGTGATAATTCTTTCTCCCTAATTTTTTTCTGGAAATATGGGATTTTATAGCGTTGGTTTGAGGGTCAGCGGGGCCACCAGGTGGGCAGCACCCACCTAGGCATGCCCGGGGGGCTAGTGTGCCCTGGTGGGCTGTGCCCACCCATGTGCCCCCCTTAGGTCCTTCCTGGTTCCAGAAATTCTCTTATTTGATATAAAAAATCCTCGCAAAGTTTCCTTCCTTTCCGAGAACTTTTATTTCTGAACAAAAATAACACCATGGTAGTTCTGCTAAAAACAACGTCATTTCGGGGTTAGTTTCATTCAAATCTTGCAAATTAGAGTCCAAAACAAGAGGAAAAGCGTTAGGAAAAGTAGATACGTTGGGGACGTGTCAACTCCCCCGAGCTTAAACCTTTGCTTGTCCTCAAGCAATTCAGTTGATAATTGAAAGTCAAAAAGAAAAACTTTTATGAACTCTTTTGCTCTTGTTTCATAAATAAGCTTAAACAACACCCAGGTTTTCAGCAAACATTATAACTAACCATGTCGACAATAACTCTTAAAAATTATATTAAGTCATATCAATGTCATAAACAACTAGAGAGCAATAATATGATATCTCAAATAGCAACAGTTGTCAAAATAACCATGATATAATATGACAATAGTGGTATCTCGCTAGCCCTTTCTGAGACCGCAAAACATAAATGTAGAGCACCCCCTAAGTTCAGGCAGTGACTAAACATTGTAATTCATGGTAGAAAAGATCCTGTCATGATGCACCCAACATTAGCTATACACAATGCATCAGCATGACAGCAGTGCTCTCAGGTTCTGGCGCTTATTTGAGAAGGTGATGACACAACATAAAAGTAAATAGATAGTCCCTTCACAGAGGGAAGTAGTGATTTGTAGAGGTGCCAGAGCTCATATTTTAAAACAGAGGTAAATGACGTTTTGAGACAAGCACCCTTCTTATTCACTTCACAACCATCAGTTATCAATATCTTCCATGTTAAGCATGCTAGTGGCAGTTCCCAAGCGGAAAGGTAAAGGTTATGACTCTATTGGGAGTTTTTGTTTGATTATTTGTAAGCTCTTTTCTTTTTGCAGTTTGGGACTGGGCATCCCTATTACTGCCCTTTTCTCGTGTGATGGCGAGTGAATAAACACTCTACCTGAGAATAACCCGCTTAGCATGGAAGATCCCGACTACCTCCTATCATTCCGTGAACGATCCAGGCACACAAAAAGGATATTTATTTGAAGTTTTTAGAGGTGGCACATGCAAATTTACTTGGGACAGCAGGGTAATACCGCATATAGGTAGGTATCATGGACTCATCTGGAATAACTTGGGTTTCAGGTTTTTGATGTACAAGAAGAGTTCCCACTTAGTACAGGCGAAGGCTAGCAAATAGGTTGAGAAGCGGATAGCTAGAGAGCAACAACGGTCATGAACATGCATTATGCATAAGTAACATTCGATACTAGCATGAGTAAACACCATGAACATAAATATCATAGAGGCTAAGTTGGTTTTGATTCAACTACATGCATGAACATGTGCCAAGTCAAGCCACTTGAACATTCAGAGGAGGATACCATATCATCATACTACATCACAATCATTTTAACGTAATGTTGATATCCAAGATAAGTCACTATTCACTCCTAGCTACTTATGCATGGCATGAGAAACTATAATCTGTAATTGTCATTGCAAACGCGTTTGATCATAATAGGCTGAAGCATGGATCCTAGGTTAAACATATTTACAAAAATAGAACAAGTCGAGTTTATACCCGTTTCTCTCTGCCATGGCCAGTTCATCTAATATCATCAATTGCCTTTCACTTGCACGACCGAACGATTTCAAATAATAATAGTGCAAGAGTGCCGTGGACTAAGCTGGAATCTGCTAACATTTTTTCAAAAGGAGAAGAGAAGGTAATATGGGCTCTTGTTAGATCAACATAATGCAAATGAGAGCCACTCAACATTTTCATTGTGGTCTTCTCCTCGGTATGACTCAATAAAAGAAAAAGAAATTCAGAGAAACACACTGAAATATTTTTGGAATTTTTGGTTTTTGGAAAGCAAGCAAAGGAAGAAGGGAAAAGCAAAAACGAGAAAAACTATTTATACGGGAAAGCTCCCAACAAGTAAAAGAAGAACAAGGAAATCTTTTGGGTTTTCTTTTTTAGTGCTACAACAATTTAAACTAGGAAGAAAAATAAAGAATAAGCAAGAAACATATTTTTGGGATTTTCTCAAAGTTTTTCAAACACACAAGAAGAAAGCAAGAAAAATAATTTAAACATGGATGATACAATGAAAAAGTATGGACACCGGCAACTGGAATGAAATGTGTGAGCATGAATGTAATGTCGGTGGGAATACATACTCCCCCAAGCTTAGGCTTTTGGCCTAGCTTGGTAGTCGTAGAAGCTGTGAGGTCCAATGTTGAAGTGTTGGGGAGCAGGCACCATAGGGTCCCACTACTTGGGCTCCTCCTGTGCTGCCGCCAGGTTATTCCAGTAAGAGACAATGTCCTCAGGCATAACTCTGTATCCGTTCCTGGCAACATAATCAAACAAAGGTGCGGGCAAGGGGATAACATCACGAGTGTCTTCACTAAAACCTAAATTGTAAGGCAAGTCAAGATCAGGGCGATTGACAGCAACGAAATGATGGTCCAACATAGATGCTCTGTCTAGGTAAACCTTGGGAAAGGGGTGATCATGTTGGCGTATCTGCACATTCAAGTGAGTCGCCAAACGAGTAGCGTAAATGCCCGCATGTATTTTACCCTTGAATCTGTTAAGGTGAAGGCGACGCGCCACAATAGCTCCCAAGCTAAAAATGTTGTCGCCATAAAGTGCGCGACGTAAAATAACATAGTCTGGGGCGCTAAGTGAACCCACCTTCTCTCTCGCTAGCAAGCACTTTTGCGATAAATAAAGCAAAATAATGCACAGCAAGAAACTGCAAGCTAGTCGCAGTGGTGCCCGATACTCCTCTCTCATCCCCCACTTTCAGAGTACAGTAAAAACCATCAAACTCTAAGGGCCTAGGCTCTACCAAACCCCCATCAGAAGGAAGCATGCAAATGTCACAAAATTCAGTAAGTGGGATTTGGCGGGGTTTAGCATATAAGTTAAATGACACCTCAGGTGTGTTATTCCTAGAATGAAAATGAAAGTTCTGCACAAAGGAATTTGTGAGGAGATGATACTGTTTGCATTCAGTTGTGATGAAGTCAGTGAGGCCGGCATTAGCAGCATATTGGTTGAACTCTTGGAGGATTCCGGCCTCTTCCATGAAATCATTGTCCGGCCACTCACACGATCATAGTTCCGCCAACCTCGGGGTGTGAAGATCATTGTCGGAGGACTGCCCAATAACCCCCTTGGAGTTCTTCTTAGAAGCAAACTTCCTGAATATATTCATCTTTTTCCTATGAACAAAATTCAGAAATTTTTTAGTCCACAAAATTTTCTCAACAAAACTTCACAAGATTGATAGCAACTAATCATAGGGATGCATACAGGCCATAGCAAGCATTCAAACTACTTAGAACTCCAAGAATTCAACATGCAAGCTCATCTACAACAGCACCAAGAGTAGCTAATTATTCTAAATATAAACCACTAAAACAAAAACTAATGGACACATGGAGGAGTCACATACCAAGCAACAGATCCTCGAAACAGTTTCGGAAATGGAGCTTCGAGCAAATAGATCGAAATCTACGGTCTCAGGAGCAAGAACATGAGAGAGAGAGAGTGTGTTGGTGGTTTTTTTTCTAGGTGAATGGAGTGGTGTGGGAGGAAGAAGTAAGTGAAGGGGCCCACCAAGTGGGCAGCACCCACCAGGGCGCACCTGGGGGTGCTGGCGCGCCTAGGTGGGTTGTGCCCACCTGGTGCACCTCCCTCAGGTATTATTTGCACTAGAAATTCATAAATATTCAGGAAAAAAATCATGTCAGATTTTCAGAGCATTCTGAGAACTTTTATTTTTGGGTCATTTTTTTATTGCACGGAAAAAGCAGAAAACAGACAAAGCATGACATTTTACTTTATTTAACTAACAAAAACAGAAAACAAAAGGTAGGGACAGAAGGTAGTGCTTACTAAATTCATCAATTTCATACCTTTCAAAAATGATCCATTAATAAGGTTGATCAAGTCTTATTAACAACCACTTTCAATTAGCATGAAACCAAAGAACTTTCATAAATCACTAAGTTACCTCAATGGGGATATGAATGTCCCCAACAATAAGCATTTCATATTTCTTTTTGACAAGTAGGTAGAGGTAGTTGAAAACTTCCAATAATGATTGTCGGAGATTATTCAATAACATTAATACCATTCACTTGGAATTCTTCGGAAAGTGCATTGTATGCTCATTACCATTGATATTAAAAGTGACCTTGATTTTATTTCACTCAATAACAGCCCCTGCGGTATTCAAGAAGGGTCTACCGAGGATAATCGACATGCTTTCATTCTCGGGCATCTCAAGTATAACAAAGTCAGTCAAAATAGTAACATTAGCAAGAACAACGGGCACATCCTCACAAATACCGATAGGTATGGCAGTTGATTTGTCAGCCATTTGTAAAGATATTCTGTAGGTGTGAGTTTATTCAAATCAAGTCTTTTATATAAAGAGAAAGGCATAACACTAACACTAGCTCCCAAATCACATAAAACAGTTTTCACATAATTTCTTTTAATGGAGCAAGGTATAGTTGGTATTCCCGAATCTCCAAGTTTTTTAAGTACTCCATCTTTAAAAGTATAATTAGCAAGCATAGTGGAGATTCCATCTTCCGGTATTTTTCTATTATTAGTGATGATGTGCTTCATATACTTTGCATAAGGAGGCATTTTCAAGATATCAGTCAAGCGGGTATGCAAAAAGACAGACCTAATCATTTCAGCAAAGCGTTCAAATTCTTCATCATCTTTCTTTCTAGTTGACTTAGGTGGAAAGGGCATAGGCTTTTGAACCCATGGTTCTCTTTCCTTTCCATGTTTTCTAGCAACAAAATCTCTTTTGTCATATGTTTTGTTCTTAGGTTGTGGGTTATCAAGATCAACAGGTGGTTCTATCTCAACGTCATTATCTGGTTCTTTATCATTTGGTTGAGTGTTTTGATGAACCTCATCATTATCTTTTTCATTATCAGAAGGTGAGTGTTCGTTACCAGATTGAGTTTCAGCATCAGAGATAGAAACTTCATTATCATTATCAGGAGATTTTTCTATTTTAGGTTCACTAGAGGTAGGCAAAGTTCTATCATTTTTCTTCTTCTTTTCTTTTTAGAAGGATTAGGTGTAACGGTGTTGTTCCTTTGAGAATATTGTTCAATTCTCTTTGGATGCCCCTCCGAATAAAGTGGTTCCTGAGTCATTTTACCTCCTCTAGTTGCTACTCTAACAGCAAAGTCACTTATATTATTGTTCATTTCATCAAGTAACTCTCTTTGAGATTTATCAACTTGTTCTAATTGATTTTGAACCATAGAGGCATATTTTCCCACACCTCTAACATCATTTGAGATTCTAAATAACAATTCACTTAAGCGAGCAATCATATCATAGTTGTATTTCAGTTGTTTCATAACATTTGCATTGAAGTGATTGTCGGTGTCAAAACCGGCAGATCTCGGTTAGGGGGTCCCGAACTGTGCGTCTAAGGCTAATGGTAACAGGAGGCGGGGGACACGATGTTTACCCATGTTCGGGCCCTCTCGACGGAGGTAATACCCTACTTCCTGCTTGATTGATCTTCATGATATGAGTATTACAAGAGTTGATATATCATGAGATCGTAGAGGATAAACCCTAGAAGCTAGCCTATGATTATGATTGTTGTTGTCCTATGGACTAAACCCTCCGGTTTATATAGACACCAGAGGGGGCTAGGGTTACACAGAGTCGGTTACAGTGAAGGAGATCTACGTATCCAAATTGCCAAGCTTGCCTTCCACGCAAAGGAGAGTCCCATCCGGACACGGGACAAAGTCTTCAATCTTCTATCTTCATAGTCCAACAGTCCGGCCAAAGCATATAGTCCGGCTGTCCGAGGACCCCTTAACACTGGACTCCCTCAGTAGCACCTGAACCAGGCTTCAATGATGATGAGTCCGGCATGCAGATTGTCTTCGGCATTGTAAGGCGGGTTCCTTCTCCGAATACTCCATAGAAGATTTTGAACACAAGGATTGTGTCCGGCTCTGCAAAAAAAATTCCAGATACCACCATAGAGAGCACAATATTCCACAAATCTAATCTGCCGACAACTTTTCATAGCGTGACATCACGTCATGGCCCGGTCATTATTCGAACCGTTTTTCCCAACCTGCCACCGCACATACCGCGAGGCGGTTTTATTGGCACGTCTTGTCAAAGCAGAGATCATGTCCCCTTATCACGGGATTCTGATCAATACGGGTGTGGGTAACCCAACCGTGCCATCAATCATGGCGCTTGGGGAATAAGCGAATTTACCGGGCAAGTGGGGAGACGCAGGATCTCTGCTGCCTTTATAAGGGGATAAGAACTCCCTTTTTCACCCACGCCTTCTTCTTCCTCTGCTCATCCGTTCCTTCTTGCTCGAGCCCTAGTGCCCAAGCGTTCGTCTTCTCCACCCAAAAAGGTTTCCCGAAAATGTCTGGATCCGGAGCAGGAGGCAAGTGGATGGCCTCTACCGTCCGAGAGAAGGATATCAAAAAGCTTCGGGGTACAGGTATTTGGCCAAGAGAATCGGCCATCGTCTTCCGACGGCGGGACAGATCGTCCCCACTCCAGAACCCCATGAGAGGGTGGTATTCCTCGCTCATTTTGTCCATGGCCTAGGGTTTCCCCTCCACCCATTCATTCGCGGCATCATGTATTATTACGGGATTGGTTTTCATGATCTATCGCCCAATTCCTTCCTCAACATCTCGACATTCATCGTCGTGTGCGAGGCCTTTCTCCACATCCCGCCACACTTTGGCTTATGGCTGAAGGTTTTTAATGTGAAGCCCAAGGTAGTGAGCGGTGAGCACGCCGAGTGCGGAAGCGCCATGGTGAGCAAGATGCCCAACGTTACATGGCCAACATGTACTTCCAATGATTCCGTCAAGGAGTGGAAGCAGCAGTGGTTTTACATCACCGAGCCACGCGGCAAGGAATGGGCCGCTGCTCCGAAATTCAGATCTGGAGCCCCCCTGCAACTTACGTCCTGGTCCAAGAAAGGCCTGAACTGGGCTTTGTCTGACGAACTATTGGTGCTCTAGACGTGCGTCCAGGATATGGAAGACAAGAACATTAAGCTTGCCAATGTAGTCTAGGTGATGTTAGTTCGCCGGATTCTACCTTGTCAACACTGGGCTTGCAATTTATGGGAGTTCGACCTGGCCAAGCACCAGACCCTGCTAGAGCTCTTTGGCTCCTCACACAAGGACATCTGGAAGGTGCTTTTCAAGTCTGGCAAATCGTGGCCGGATTCCACTGAGGACCGTGGGTACCAACTGTCCTGCCCTGCAAGTTCGGTAAGTCACTGTACGTTGACAATTCATATGTTTCATTTGCATATCCTTAGAAAAATGCTTATTGTGTTTCCCACAACTTTCCTAGGGCTGGGCGAAGAAGGCGGGGCGGATCTACTGTCCGGCCCCGCTGCCAGAAGAACTGGCTGGCCCACTTCTGACGAAGATGCTGGTCCTGGTGCCTTACAAGACACCGAAGAAGAAGGCTGAGAAGGAGGCCAAGAAGACCAGGGGTGGTCTCCGTCGCCGTGGCGCTTCGGACACAAAATCTGAAGACTCCAATGCCCATTCTTCCTCCGAAGAGGACGAGGAGGAGGAGGAAGACGAATCCCCCGTGGGTGGAAGAAAGAAAAGGACGGCCTCCACGTCCTAGGAGGATGAGTTGCCTAAAAGGGGAAAAACTCCCCTTCCAGAGGTGTCCACTACCGCCACCGATAGCAGCCCGGAGTGGGATCCCAGGGCCCAGCCCCTGGTAAACTCGTGAGTATAAAATCCGAACATGCTTATGCATCCAGACTTGTCATGGCATAACATTTTACTCTGGGCCATAGTTTTTACAGTCCTGCAAGGTCCCACACCAAACAATCCTCGTCGGAGGATTTGCTGGGTTCGGATGCTATGGAGAGCGGGACACCCCCGAAGTCCCCCTCCCTCAAAAATGTGAATGACACTGACGTTTCGTCCCAGAAGGACCCAGGCCACAGAGGGGGGGGGGAGATCGCAAGGGCGGCACCAGGAGGCCAGATTTCAGGGTCCAAACACACGGGAGAGAAGCCTCCCGTGGACGCCGATGGCGGGGGTCATCTTGAATTCGGCCCCTAGCCGGACACGATTCCGGATACCAATAATGCCCCAGAATCAGGCAGGCAGCCTCCGTCGGCTGGAGGGGGTGTGTCTGTTCCACCGACAACCTCTGTCCAACCAGAGGTGCCAGATGCTTTATTGGCGACGCTGAAGAACGCCTCCATCATTGATGAACACCATGCCCTTATGGGTGCGATGATTGAAAAGATTCAGTCTGCTGAGAGTGGACTGAATGAATCCTGTATCAGCCTCATGAGAGGCTTTGAGGTATGTTTTATGTGGTTTGGAAGAGTGTCCTGGTATAGATAGCAACCCCTGATACACTGTTCATTGAAAGAAAGAACTGGACAGAGGATCAAATTTATACTCGCAAGAGTCTCACTTTATGACATCTATCTCTTTTTAATAAGCAGGCATCTATAGCGACTGTTGCCTCTCATGCTGTAGAAGTATCTGGACTGAGGCATATTCTGGAGCAGGCCGAAGGAGAACTTGGCCGAGTGCAGAAACAACTGGAGGATAACCAAGGTATGCAGAAACCTTGTTCATTTGGCACAAATGAATAAGTGTGCATGATGAAAATATTTTTACTATGTGCTCTAGGGGAGACGGCCGAAATTGAGGCTCTTAAAAAGGCTGTGGCCAAAGCCGAGAAGAAGGCAGCCGGAGAGTAGGCTCTCAATGAGAAGCACGAGGCCAGAGTTAATTGAAGCTGAGCGAGAGCTTCAGGAGGCTGTGAAGAAATGCGAGACCTTGGAGCAGAGTTTATCACGGAAAGAATATGAACTCTCCTAGGCTCGCCAAGCCGCAAGTGATGCCCAGGGGGAAGCCCAAGGTGCCCTGAAGGAAATCCAGGAGGCGAGGAAGATTGCGGCTGGTAAGGCTTTTTTATACAAAGCAGATATTTGAAAGGAGAAAATCAAGTTCATGGTTTGAATTCCGATTTCTCCAGGGGTATTTGCGGAGCTGCCATGCAACATATCTGATGCCACCCAATTCTACCGAGCCGAAGAAAGGAACACTACGGATAAGCTCTTTCGGATGCAGTATCTGGCGCCGAATTATCCGGTGCCTTTCTCCGATCAACTGAAGTAGCTGATCGAACTGCATAAGGCAGCCGAGCTAGCCATGAAGGATTTAATTATCCAGCTATGGCCCGCCGAGCCGATTCTGGGTAGTTACTTCGGGCTCGTGAAGCGGCTTGTGAGTGCCCGCCCTCGACTCGAAGTCATCAAGCGGTCGGTCTGTATAGAGGGTGCGCCAATGGCCTTCGCCCTCGCTAAGGTGCATTGGGGGAAGATGGATGCGGAAAAGCTAATGATCGAGGGACCGCTGGAGGGGAAGGAACACCACAAGCCCGAACTGTATTATGAAGGTGTCTTGAAAGGAGCCCGCCTTGCAGCGGAGCAATGCACCAAGGACATTATATTTCCATGCATACGGTCATGTTGTCCTTTGTAATGTTGAACAAGGTCACTTATATTATTTATTGCTTGTCATTTGAAAGTTTTTCCTCCTGTGCGGCCGTTTTATATATTAATCCTGAGAGTTGTCCAGTCATCGGCTTCTGCCCCCACGTAGTAAGTACGGGGGTGTTTGGGATAAACCTGAGCACTCTTTATCCCAGTTTTGGGTCCTTGAAGGAGGTGTTCAGCATAGCGAACCAGGCAATCGGACTATGGGGCTTTATCACACTCACTTAGCCATAGGAGTTTTAAAAGGAAGGTAGGCGCAGCCCCTGGTGTTTGGAAGACCACACGAGGGGCTCTATAAGCGCCTGATCGGAAGAAAAGCCAATCCATCGTATGCTGCATTAGTTATGGCATTATGTGGAAGAAATCCTTAAAGATTTTACAACCTCTCGAACGGCTGACCAGCTCTCGTTGTATCATGACAATCAGTTTTGCGCTTTCTCTACTGAGGTGCTCGTTCGGAAGAACCGGGACACAATCGTAGTAGTTCTCCCTGTGCTACCTTAGCCGATATAGCGGAACGTAAGGTACCAAAACATAGGAGCCGGGCAAACCCAACTATTGACCCAAGACATGATTCGGAGCTGATGCATATAATGCTATAAGTTCGGGGTGCCGAACTGCCGTGAAGGTGTTCGGACTTTATTGCTGTATTATGGGTATAATGAAGCCCCTGGCATATTAAGGCATATCATGATGTGCAGCTGCCTTTTGGCAAAAGAGTTTTAATAAGAAATAGCAGCAGACGAGCATCATATAAATCCACATGTTGTATTTGAATAATACGTTGATGCGTATGAGTATAGGTAATGTGATAAAAATAAATATGATTGCGGAACCTGCTGAGACCAGGCGGGAGGAAGTTGTATGCGGATCTGGAGTGTAGTCGAATGATCATAGAGGGGAGATTCCCTTATGCGTTCGAACTGTTTCCACGCCATCCATCTTGGCCTATGCAAAGGTGAACCTACAAAGAAAATGCAAGAAATGGTTTTGTGCCACAGAGCGGTTGAGTCACAGTATGTGGCTTGTCTTAACTTTTGTCAGAGTGTTTTAATTATGCTCCGGACGAGCCAGGCTATCCTGCCGCGCAGTAGTTCAGACTCCTTTGGCGGTGTCCGGGAGCTTGGCCGTCGACTCGAGGTTCGATTGAAAGGTGCCATTCGTTGCTCTTGCTGTTAAAGCGGCGGTAGACTCTTCGGCAGTGAGGGGGAGTTCGGCCCTGCCATTAACCGTGATGACACCGTGCGGACCGGGCATCTTGAGTTTACGGTATGCATAATGTGGCACCGTGTTGAATTGAGCGAACGCGGTTCGTCCCAGCAGTGCCTGATAGTCACTACAAAAGGGGACGATGTCGAAGACTAACTCTTCAGTACGGTAATTGTTTGGTGATCCGAAGACTACCTCTAGAGTGATGGAGCCTGTACAATTGGCCTCCACACCTGGTATGACACCTTTAAATGTGGTTTTAGTTGGCTTGATCATCGAATGATCGATACCCATCTTGCGCACTGTGTCTTGATATAGCATGTTTAGACTGCTACCTTCGTCCATAAGGACTCGTGTGAGGTGGAATCCATGAATTATTGGGTCAAGGATGAGTGTGGCTGGATTGCCCTGATTGGTATTGGCCGGACGATCCTTACGATCGAAGGTGATCGGCCATAGGTTGTATTGTGGGGCGACTGGCACCGTTAAGTCGACATCCCTAAGAGTGCACGTTCGTTCTAGCTTGGGAATGTGGGTGGCGTTTATCATATTCACCGTTTTGATTTGCGGGGGAAATTTCTTTTGCCCTCCTATATTCAGTGATCGGGGCTCCTCGTCGTCATCGTCGCTTTGAGACCCCTTCCCCTTGTTTTCGGCACCTGACCTATCGGCTTGTCTGAAGACCCAGCATTCTCTGTTGGTATGATTGGCTGGTGTTCCTGGGGTGCCATGAATTTGGCATGGACGGTCGAGTATGCGGTCCAAACTGGACGGGCCCGAATTGTTTTTGTTGAATGGTTTTTTCCGCTGACCGGACCTGGAGCCACTAAATCCGGCATTGACTGCCGTGTCTTCGGCGCTATTACCGTTTTTGCAATGCTTGTGTTTGTTGCGTCGTGGTTTTTCGTTGCTATCTCTGGCTTTTGATGTGCCAGGATTGCTTGTTGTGTTGTTGCTATGATCCAACCAGCTATCCTCGCCCGCACAAAAGTGGGTCATGAGTGTTGTGAGGGCTATCATGGACTTTCGCTTTTCTTGGCCGAGATGTCGGGCAAGCCACTCATCACGGATGTTATGCTTAAAGGTCGCTAGGGCTTCGGCATCCGGACAGTCGACAATTTGTTTTTTTTAGTTAGGAACCGAGTCCAAAATTTCCTGGCTGACTCTCCGGGCTATTGGGTTATGTGACTTAGATCATCAGCGTCTGATGGTCGCACATAAGTGCCCTAGAAGTTGTCTAGGAATGCGTCTGCCAGGTTCTCCCAACTCCCAATGGAGTTTGTCGGTAAGCTATTTAGCCAATGTTGAGCCGGTCCCTTGAGCTTTAGTGGGAGGTACTTGATGGCGTGTAGATCATCTCCGCGGGCCATGTGAATGTGGAGGAAGAAATCTTCTATCCATACCGCAGGGTCTGTAGTACCATCATATGATTCAATGTTCACGGGTTTAAACCCTTCTAGGAATTCATGATCCATTACTTCATCAGTGAAGCATTGGGGGTGTGCGGCGCCTCTGTGCCGGGCTACATTGTATTCAGTCTGGTCGGATTTGTTGGTATATCCAGCATGACGGTCATCGTCACGCGTTGGGGCACGCCCCCGTGATCTGTAGATTGATCTTGACTGTCCTGCTTTGTTTTTCAATTTGTCTCGCATGTCATGCGTGGAGCCCCGGTCCTTCGTGTTTTTACTTGTTTGGCGTCGAGGTGTGGGCTGGACTTTGGGCTGAAATGCCACTTTGTCTCGGCCATGAGGTGGCCGGTAAGCCGCATCATGCGCTGGTAGTGTAGGCTTTGATGCCTCCTCCTCTAGTTGAGGTAGCAACCTGTGCTTTGGGTAACTTTTGGTAGGGCACTCGAGTCCGTATTCCTCGGCTGCCAGGACCTCGGTCCATCTATCAGTTAGCAGATCTTGATCAGCTTGAAGCTGCTGCTGCTTCTTCTTCAGGCTGTTTGCAGTGGCTATAAGCCTGCGCTTGAAGCGCTCCTGTTCGACAGGGTCCTCAGGCACGATGAACTCTTCATCGCCAAGGCTCACTTCGTCTTCGAAGAGGCATGTAGTTATCATCCTCTGATTCTCCATCTGTTGCCTGTTCCTTAGGGCTAGCTTTCCCATCTTCTTGCTTGGCCTGCTCGAAGCCTGGCCGGGCGGGGTTGTTTTCGTCTTCGGCACCATCCGGATTGTTATCATCTCTTGTGCCGGCATCACTATTTTTGCTATGGCAGGGCTTGGAGCGGCGCCTATGATGTCGGTGCTTAGATTGCTTCTCCAGGGGATTATCTTTCGTTGCCTCATCGCCATTGCTTTCTTTGGGTGTGTTCACCATATATATATATGTATATATATATATATATATATATCATATGATGAGGTGGCTGTCCAGCGCCCTATAGGCGGTGGTTCCTGTTCTTCATCGTCGTCCATACCGTCGATGTCTTCGGAGTTGAAGTCAAGCACGTCGGTTAAGTCATCAACAGCGGCTATTAAGTGGGTGGTGGGTGGGGAACGAATTTCTTCGTCGTCTGCTTCCCACTCGAGTCGGACATAGTTCGGCCAAGAGTCCCCTGACAGAGGGAGAGAGACCTTAATGAATTTAGCACGTCACCCAAGGGTGAGTGCTGAAAGATATCCGCAGAGGTAAACTCCATGACCGGTGCCCAATCAGATTCGATAGGCATGGATGTACGTGGTTCGGATCCTATGGCCGGAGACGAGTCCTAGGGTCCGCCAATGCAGGTATCTTTAGAGGTGAAGTTTGTGTTCGGCTCCAGCGCTGATGAGTGTGCGGCCTCCGTGGCGGGGTCCATCCACCCATCCTTGGATGGCGCGATCTGCTCCAGATTAAGGGTCGGGGCCGCCACAGGCGCGATCTCCTGAACACTGTCCGATGGCAGATCTAAGTCATGCTCGTCGTGACTGTCCAGAGCACCTGACATGGGCTCAAATCTGTCAAAGATCAAGTCTCCGCGGATGTCGGCAGTATAGTTCAAGCTTCCAAACCTGTCCTGACGGCCAGGGGCATAGCTATCGATCTACTCCAGATGGCCAAGTGAGTTGGCCCGCAGTACGAAGCCGCCGAATACGAAGATCTGTCTGGGGAGGAAAACCTCCCCCTAGACCGTGTCGTTGAAGATGATTGAAGGAGCCATCAAGCCTTATCGTGACGGCACAGTGGAACTCTCGATGAAAGCACCAATGTTGGTGTCAAAACCGGCGGATCTCGGGTAGGGGGTCCCGAACTGTGCGTCTAAGGCTAATGGTAACAGGAGGCGGGGGACACGATGTTTACCCAGGTTCAGGCCCTCTCGATGGAGGTAATACCCTACTTCCTGCTTGATTGATCTTGATGATATGAGCATTACAAGAGTTGATCTACCACGAGATCATAGAGGCTAAACCCTAGAAGCTAGCCTATGATTATGATTGTTATTGTCCTACAGACTAAACCCTCCGGTTTATATAGACATCGGAGGGGGCTAGGGTTACACAGAGTCAGTTACAGAGAAGGAGATCTACATATCCGAATTGCCAAGCTTGCCTTCCACGCAAAAGAGAGTCCCATACGAACACGGGATGAAGTCTTCAATCTTGTATCTTCAAAGTCCAACAGTCCGGCCAAAGTATATAGTCCGGCTGTCCGAGGACCCGTTAATCCCGAACTCCCTCAGTGATCTTGCTTTCAAATGTAATAATCAAACTCATAAATGCATTGACTAGGATGTTTATTACGAGGATCATCACTATCGTTGAATTTAATTAAAGATTTTACCTCTAGCACCTTGGGGTAGTGGTGCTTCAAGCCCATGTATTTATTAAATAGGTGGTAATTTTTTAACATCCTCGGCCTTAATACCTTTTTCCTTCATAGATTTCTTTGCCTCTTGCATATCTTCAAGACTTAGATATAAGATACCCCTCTTCTTCGGAGTGGGTTTAATAGGTGCTACAGGAGGAGTCCAATCATCATAATTTTTCAATATGATATTCAATAACTCTTCAGCTTGTTCAATAGTTCATTCCCTGAAAACACAACCAGCACAACTATCTAGGAAGTCCCTAGAAGCATCGGTTAGTCCATTATGGGAGACTCTCCTATGCTTGTGGGAGACTCTCTTAAGAGGATGATCAGGTAAAGCATTAAGCAATTGGAGAAGCCTCCCCTAAGCTTGTGGGAGACTCTCTTCTTCAATTTTCACAAAGTTAAATATTTCCTGCAAGGCAGCTTGTTTCTCATGACCAGGGAAATATTTTTCAAAGAAGTAATAGATCATATCCTGGGAACTACGCACACAACCAGGAGCAAGAGTATTGTACCAAGATTTAGCTTCACCCTTTAATGAGAACGAAAATAACTTGAGAATATAGTAATAGTGAATCTTCTCATCATGAGCAAAAAGGGTAGCTATATCATTCAACATAGTAAGATGTGCCACAACAGTTTCAGTTTCATAACCATGGAAATGATCAGATTCAACCAAAGTGATTAACTAAAGGTCGACAGAGAATTCATAATCTTTATCACCAATAACAATAGGTGAAGTAGAAAATTCAGGATCACATTTCATTTTAGCATTCAGAGATCTTTCTTTATACTTGCATAGTAATTTCTCTAGATCATCTCTATCCTTACAAGCAAGAATATCTCTAGTTGCCTCCTCACTCATAGTATAACCTCCCCATACCTTTGGCAATTAATATCTAAGAGGACTAATTCTAGTTGGTGTTTCAATATTTTCAGTTTCAAGTTCATAATCAGATTCAACAATATCATGTTTTCTTACTCTAGCAATTTGTTCATCAAGAAATTCACCTAGTGGCACATTATCATCAAGCAAGGTACTAGCATCATCATCATGAGCAACATTCATAGTAGAAGTAGCATCATCAATCACTTGCAACATATCAGAATTAATAGCATGTTGTGGAGTTGCAAGTTTACTTATAACAGAAGGTGCATCTAAAGCAGAATTGGATGGCAGTTCCTTCCCTCCCCTTGTCTTTGAGGGAAAATCATAGTATTAGCATCCTTCAGATTCTTCATAGTAATAATACGATAATAATCCCAAGTGAATCAAAAAATATAGCTATGCTCCCCGGCAACGGCCCAGAAAAAGGTCTTGAAAACCCACAAGTATAGGGGATCACAACAGTTTCCGAGGTTAGAGTATTCTGTTGGAAATATGCCCTAGAGGCAATAATAAATTAGTTATTATTATATTTCCTTGTTCATGATAATCGTTTATTATCCATGCTATAATTGTATTGATAGGAAACTCAGATAGATGTGGGGGTACATAGACAACACCATGTCCCTAGTAAGCCTCTAGTTGACTAGCTCGTTGATCAACAGATGGTTACGGTTTCCTGACCATGGACATTGGATGTCATTGATAACGGGATCACATCATTAGGAGAATGATGTGATGGACAAGACCCAATCCTAAGCCTAGCACAAAGATCGTAGTTCGTATGCTAAAGCTTTTCTAATGTCAAGTATCATTTCCTTAGACCATGAGATTGTGCAACTCCCGGATACCGTAGGAATGCTTTGGGTGTACCAAACGTCACAACGTAACTGGGTGGCTATAAAGGTGCACTACAGGTATCTGAGAAAGTGTCTGTTGGGTTGGCACGAATCGAGACTGGGATTTGTCACTCCATGTAAACGGAGAGGTATCTCTGGGCCCACTCGGTAGGACATCATCATAATGTGCACAATGTGACCAAGGGGTTGATCACAGGATGATGTGTTACGGAACGAGTAAAGAGACTTGCCGGTAACGAGATTGAACAAGGTATCGGCATACCGACGATCGAATCTCGGGCAAGTACAATACCGCTAGACAAAGGGAATTGTATACGGGATTGATTGAGTCCTTGACATTGTGGTTCATCCGATGAGATCATCGTGGAACATGTGGGAGCCAACATGTGTATCCAGATCCCGCTGTTGGTTATTGGCCGGAGAACGTCTAGGTCATGTCTGCATGGTTCCCGAACCCGTAGGGTCTACACACTTAAGGTTCGATGACGCTAGGGTTATAAAGGAAGTTTGTATGTGGTCAATGAATGTTGTTCGGAGTCCCGGATGAGATCCCGGACGTCACGAGGAGTGCCGGAATGGTCCGGAGGTAAAGATTTATATATGGGAAGACCTATTTTGGCCACCGGAAAATGTTCGGGATTTTTCGGTATTGTACCGGGAAGGTTCTAGAAGGTTCCGGAGTGGGACCCACCTGCATGGGGGGACCCACATGAACGTGGGTAGTGGGGGCAAGGCCCCACACCCCTGGTCAAGGTGCACCAAGATCCCCCCTTAGAAGGAATAAGATCATATCCCGAAGGGATAAGATCAAGATCCCTAAAAAGGGGGGATAACAATCGGTGGGGAAGGAAATGATGGGATTTCTTTCCTCCCACCTTTGCCAACGCCCCAATGGACTTGGAGGGCAAGAAACCAGCCCCCTCCACCCCTATATATAGTGGGGAGGCGCATGGGAGCTTCACCCCAAGTTCTGGCGCAGCCCTCCCCCTCTCCCAAGTACTCCTCCTCTCCCGCGGTGCTTGGCGAAGCCCTGCAGGATTGCCACGCTCCTCCACCACCACGCTGTTGTGCTGCTGCTGGATGGAGTCTTCCTCAACCTCTCCCTCTCTCCTTGCTGGATCAAGGCATGGGAGACATCACCGGGCTGTACGTGTGTTGAACGCGGAGGTGCCGTCCGTTCGGCACTAGGATCTCCGGTGATTTGGATCCCGACGAGTACGACTCCTTCAACCCCGTTCTCTTGAATGCTTCCGCTTAGCGATCTACAAGGGTATGTAGATGCACTCTCCTTCCCCTCGTTGCTGGTTTCTCCATAGATAGATCTTGGTGACACGTAGGAAAATTTTGAATTTCTGCTACGTTCCCCAACATATTCAACCCAAATTTATAGATTCAACACAAGGGGAGCCAAAGATATTTGAAGGTATTAGCAACTGAGTTGTCAATTCAACCACACATGGAGATTAATTATCTGCAGCAAAGTGATTAGTAGCATAGTAGTATGATAGTTTTGATGATAGCAGCAGTAGTAACAGTAACAGTGATAGGAGTGATATTGTAGCAGTAATGATAGTAGTAGCAATAGTAGTAACTTAGCAAGAACAATATATTATAAATTCGTAGGCATTGGATCGGTGACCCATTGGATGATATTCATCATGAGACAGTTATAACCTAGGGCGATACGGCACTAGCTCCAGTTCATAAATATAATGTAGGCATGTATTCCATAAATAGTCATACATGCTTATGGAAAGAACTTGCATGACATCTTTTGTCCTACCCTCCCGTGGCAGCGGGGTCCTATTGGAAACTAAGGGATATTAAGGCCTCCTTTTAATAGAGAACCGGAACAAAGCATTAACACACGATGAATACATGAACTCCTCAAACTACGGTCATCACCGGGAGTGGTCCCGACTATTGTCACCCCGGGGTTGCCGAATCATAACACGTAGTAGGTGACTATAACTTGCAAGATCGGATCTAGAACATGGATATAATGGTGATAACATAAACGGTTCAGATCTGAGATCATGGCACCCGGGCCTAAAGTGACAAGCATTAAGCATGGCAAAGTCATAGCAACATCAATCTCAGAACATAGTGGATACTAGGGATCAGGCCCTAACAAAACTAACCCGATTACATGATGAATATCATCCAACTCCTCACCGACCAGTGAGCCTACAAATGAATTACTCGCTCCTAGTGGGGAGCATCATGGAAGTGGCAATGGAGATGTGTTGGTGATGATGAAGATCGAAGATCCCCCTCTTCGGAGCCCCAAATGGACTCCAGATCTGCCCTCCTGAGGAAGAACAGGGCTTGGCGGCAGCTTTGTCTCATGAAACGCGATAATTCTTGCTCCCTGATTTTTTTCTAGAAATATGGAATTTTATAGCGTCGGTTTGAGGGTCAGCGGGGCCACTATGTGGGCAGCACCCACCCGCGCACGCCTGGGGGGCTGGAGCACTGTGGTGGGTGCCCACCCAGGTGCCCCCCTCATGTCCTTCTTGGTTCCAGAAATTCTCTTATTTGATATAAAAAATCCTCGCAAAGTCTCGTTCCATTCTGAGAACTTTTATTTCTGCACAAAAATAACACCATGGTAGCTCTGCTGAAAACAGCGTCAATCCTGGGTTAGTTTCATTCAAATCATGCAAATTAGAGTCCAAAACAAGAGGAAAATCGTTAGGAAAAGTAGATACGTTGGAGACGTATCAATTGACACCAACTGAAATCTATTTGCATATGGCCGATAAATCAACTACTATACCCATATGTGTTTGTGAGGATGTACCTGTCATAGTTGCGAATGTTACTATTTTAACGGACTTTGTTATTCTTGATATACCCAAGGACGACAGTATGTTGATCATCCTTGGTAGACCCTTTTTGAATACTGCAGGGGCTGTTATTGATTGCAACAAGGGCAATGTCACTTTTCATGTCAATGGTAATGAGCATATGGTACACTTTTCGAAGAAACAACCTCAAGTGAATAGTATCAATTCTATTGGGAAAATTCAACAATTACTACTGGAGGTTTTGAATTCCCTCTTCCTACTGTCAAAAACAAATATGATATTATTATTGTTGGGGACATGCATATCCCCGTTGAGGTAACCTAGTGTTATACGAAGATTCTCTGGTTTCATGTCATTTGGAAGAATTTTGTTAACAAGACTTGATCAACCTTGTTAATGGATTTCTTTTGATGGGCATGAGATGGATGAATTTAGTAAACACAACTCTCTATACCCACTTTTTACTTTCTGTTATTTAGAATAAATAAAGCAAAAATACTATTATTTTTCTGTTTTCATAATTATTCGTGCAATAAAAAATGATGAGAAAATAAAAATTCTCCAAATGCCCTGAAAATTTAGTATGATTTTATTCCAGAATATTTATGAATTTTTGGCACTGAAAACACCTCAGGGAGTGCACGAGTGGGCCACAAGCCCACAGGGCGCGCCCACCCCCTGGAGGTGCCTACAGGGCTTATTCCAGCACCCATTCACTTCGTCTTCCTCGAGAAAAAATTCTACCATTTCTCAAACCCGTGTTCTAGCTCATCTTGCTGCCATTTTCGATCTCCTTGCTCAAAGCCCCATTTGCAAAACTATTTTAGGGGATTGTTCTTCGGTATGTGACTCCTCCAATGGTCCAATTAGTTTTTGTTCTAGTGCTTTATATAGTGCAAATTTTTGCTGCTGTGGTGACCTTGTTCTTGAGCTTGCATGTCAAATTTATATGGTCCAAAGTAGTTTTGTTGCATGATATAGCCTCTAAAGGAGTAGTTACTATCAATCTTGTTGAGTTTTGTTCACTTTTATTTTGGGTCACTAAAATTTTCATAAAAAAATTTAGAGTGAGAAAATGTTGAGGAAAGTGTTCCAAGGTGGTTCCTCAAAGAAGAAGGCTCCAAGGCTCGCGATACGTGAGATGGATCTCGAGCCACTCAAGGATGCTCCAGTGCAACCTTGCGAATGGCTGTCATACAATTTCATGAATGGTGTCGGGTTCAAGGATGAGTTCTATGCGTACATGCATAACGCCGAGCTGACAGACTTCGTGTCAGATAAGTGCTTACAGTATCACAACCTCACCGACTCCTTTGTGCGGAGATTTAAGTATTCAGTCCATCGCAATAAGCATTCTGTTTTGTTTGATCTTTATGATAAATCATTTACCATGAACCTAGAAGATTTTAATGAAGCATGTAAAATTCCACATTGGGGCAGTTGTGTTTAACCTCGTAAATCTGACTGTTCTGAGTTCCTTGATAGCATTACAGTAGGAGAAACCAGAACCATAACACAGGCCAGTATAGGGAGCATTCCTTTACTGCATTACATTACTTTGCTCTCTTTATAGGCAGATGCATTAATGGTAAACATGATCCTAGCCACCTTAGCGCCCCCGATCTCATTGTTCTTAAGAGCGCAGTAATGAATGATAAAATATTTAATTTTGGGGCTATCATTGCACGTCGACTGGATAATAATGCTAAGGATGGAGACTTCTTTTGTGGGATATATGCCATTCATTTAGCTCAGTATCTTGGAGTCCCGATAAAAGAGAATGATTTCCCTTTGCCACCTGATTTCCTTGATTATAATGTTATGGTACGCTACTAGTTTCTTGAGAGGAAAGATCAGTCCCTCCTTGATACGTCCATTTTTCATCATGTTTTCCTACTATTAGTTATGTTGTTTTATTGTATAATAATGCTTTTTGGAGTAATTCTAATGCCTTTTCTCTCATAATATGCAAGGTATGCACCAAGGGGGAGAATTCTGACAGCTGGAAATCTGGACCTGAAAAAGCTATGTCAAACTACCCATTCTGCACAACTCCAAATGAGATGAAACTCCCCGAGGATTTTTATGGAATATTTAATGAATATTGGATCAAATAAGTACCAGAGGAGGGCCACCAGGTGGGCACAACCCACTTGGGCATGACAGGAGGCCCAGGCGCGCCCTGGTGGGTGCTACCCTTATTGGCCCACCTCCGGTGCCCATCTTATGGTATATAAGTCATTTTTACCTAGAAAAAATAAGGGGAGGACATTCGGGACGAAGGGCCGCCGCCTTGAGGCAGAACTTGGGCACGAACACTTTTGCCCTCCAGTGGAGTGATTCCCCGGGGGAACTTCCATCCCGGAGGGGGAAATCATTGTCATCATCATAACCAGCAACTCTCCCATTTTGGGGAGGGCTATCTTCATCAACATATTCACAGCACCAATGATTTCCTCTGGATTCAATCTCAATGACTGCTAGGATTTCTTTCTACTTCTCAAACCCTAGTTCAACTCTTGTGTTCAACCTTTGTATCAAAACTATAGATTGGTGCTTGTGGGTGACTAGTAGTCTTGATTACATCTTGTAGTTGATTATTATATGGTTTATTTGGTGGAAGATTATATGTTCAAATCCATTATGCTATTCAATACCCCTCTGATCTTGAGCATGTTTATCATTTGTAAGTAGTTACTTTCGTTCTTGAGGTCACGGGAGAAATCATGTTGCAAGTAATCATGTGAACTTGATATGTGTTCGATATTTTGATGGTATGTATGTTGCCATTCTCTTAGTGGTGTCATGTGAACATCGACTACATGACACTTCACCATATTTGGGCCTAAGGGAATGCATTGTGGAGTAGTTATTAGATGGTGGGTTGCGAGAGTGACAGAAGCTTATGTCGGCGTTCTGGGAACGAGGGTCCCCAAGCTTGCCTGCCTGCGGCCTGCGGCGTGGCTCGAGCAGTGACCCAGTACGGCCCGTCTTCATCAACCCAAGTTAAAGACCCTCGCGAGGGGCCAAGCCTCGCGGGGCGAACGACACAAGGCTTCCTCAGGGGCGGCCTCACCACGCAGGCTCCCAAGGAGGCAGAGAGATCAAGGCAAGGAGTACCTCGCGAGGTGCTCGTGATGCAAGCCATGATGATTGAGACCAGGCGGGCGCCAACCAGCACAGTCTTCTCGTTTCCTCTTTGGTGCAAAGGGGCCGAGCGCAGGCATGGAGTACCGAGGCATCAGGCAAAGGTTTCCATATCGGTGCAACGAGACCAAGATCAGCATAGCGGCAGGACGGAGATCACCATGGAGCCCAAGATGGCGTCATCACCAGTGCCTTTGGCAGTCGAAGACCAACTTTAGTCAGGATAGCATGTTCTAGTTGTCCCCCTTCAAGATGGCCATTGATGACTCCCTTCCCGCTCAATATTTGGGAAGAGGACCATGGCCTCTATAAATAGAGACAGCCACCACAGTAGAGAGATCGAATGCTTCCCTGGTAGAACACCGCACTAGCTCAAGAACACCCCTCGCAAGGCCGTTCATCCTCTGTACTGTTCATCATCAGCCCCAGAGGCAATCCACCACACAACACACTGGATTAGGGTATTACACCACAACGGTGGCCCGAACCAGTATAAACCTCGTGTCCCTTGTGTTGTTCATCGTGCTAGCTTAGAATCGCGGACAGGTTTCGGGGCGTGAATCGGTAGGGAGAAGATCTTAATGCGCACCCCAAAGTTTGAACCTTAATGGTTTTGCCGAAACCCTATATCCGACATTTGGCGTGCCAGGTAGGGGTGCGTCGGAATCTTCTTTCCGCAGTTCTGCGTTCCATCGCTTCGTCGCATCCATGGCGGACGCTCGCCAAGCTCGCGCCGAGCGCCAGGCTGCTCTTGCCGCCCGCGTCACCCAGACGGCTCCCGTCGGTGGGCCTCCTCGTTGTTCTCCGTCGCCTGCCACCAACGCTGCCACCGGCCCGGCGGGGAATGAGCAGAAGCCATCTTCGTTGCATCCCTCGGTGTGGCGGGAAGGCCGAACCGCCACTCCGTCGCTAACCCCAGTTGGTTCGTCGTCTCACGCTCGTCGCGCTCCCATGGACGTGCAGGCTGTGCTGCTCCTGGCACGTGAGCTCATGCACTACCACCCCGTCGACAACCTCTACGAGGAGTGGCTCGCTCGCATCATCGAGCTCGTCAGCGCCGCAGGGGGCTCTCATGCGTCGTCCCTCTCGCTGCCTCGCCCTCTGTCCTGCATGGGCGATGCCGCTAAGGATGTGCCTCCGCCACCTCCTCCCCAAGAAGGTGCCCTGGCTCCAAGGCGCGTGACCCCTGGACGAGACCCACCACGTCCAGCGCCCGCGCTACAAGAGAGGCACTGCCAAGAAATCCCTCGGCCGCAAGAAGGCGCTCACGTGCTCCCTACTCCAGCACGGCAAGACCGCATCCCTGCATCGGCACGCCAAGACCCCGTGCTGCCCCTGGCAGCGGTGCACGGGAACCATCAAGAGCAGGCCCCGCGCCTGCAAAAGGCTCCGGTGACCATCACAGGCTGCCGTGCCTTCACCACCGAGCTGCGCAGCGTCGCCTAGCCAGGCAAGTTCAAGCTAGATCTGCCTCCTCGCTACGACGGCACTGCTGACCCCGCGGAGTTCCTACAGCTCTACGAGCTGGGCATCGAGGCGGCCAATGGAGATGAAAAGGTCATGGCGAACTGGTTTCCCATGGCGCTCAAAGATGGTGCCCACACCTGGCTCCTGAACCTGCCTCTTGGGATGAGATGCGCAAGCGTTTCATCGCCAACTTCCAAGGCACTTGCAACCGCCCTCCGGTCGTGGGTGACCTGTGCCGCATCAAGCAGCAGCTTGGAGAGACCCTGCAGAAGTACATCCAGCATTTCAACAGCGCTCGCCTCAAGATCCCCAAGGTGACTGAGGAGGCCATCATCGCAGCGTTCTCCGACGGTGTCCGCGACATCAAGATGAAGGAGGAGCTTGCCATCCACGAGGATCTGTGCACATCTCTGGAGCTGTTCAACCTGGCGACCAAGTGCGCGAGAGCTGAGGAGGGGCACCTCTCCCTCCTCGAGCTTCCAGCTGCTAACCCAGAAGAGAAGAAAGCCAAGGCCAAGGACCTGAAGCGCAAAGGAGCAGCTATGCTCGCAACGGAACCCGACACGAAGCGCGGCAGGGACCAGCCAGAGTCGTCCAAGGGTAGCCGATTCTGTGCCTACCACAACCTCTACACCCACAACACCAACGAATGCCAGGAGCTCAGAGCCGTTCGAGAAGGACGCATCGGTCGACGCCCCGAGCGCAACGACCGGGGCTACGGCCGAGAAGGAGGAAGAGGTGGAGGACGATGGGACGACCGAGGCCCTCGCCAGGAGTGGCGTGACCGCCCTCGCGACGTGAGGGGGCTTGGAGGGATCAGCCTTGTGAGGATCGCCCGCAGGACAACGCATGCCTTCCCCCTCTGCCACCGCCGCCACGAAGGAATGATGACCACCACCAGGACGAGGGGGCTGGGGGCTTCTAGGAACCATGTGCTATCTCTTGCATCCTGGGGGGGTGCCCAGGCCCCAGCCTCTCAGCGCATCTTCAAGCAGTTTGCTCGCGAGGTGAATGCAGTCCTCCCCAAGCTCGAGGCCACGCGCCCCCTCAGGTGGTCCACGTGCGCCATCACGTTCAGCTCAGCGGATCAGCTCAAGTGTGCGGCTACGGCTGGCATCCTCCCAATGCTCTGTTCCCCAGTCATCAACAATGTGCAAGTTACCAGGACCCTCATCGATGGCAGCGCAGGGCTCAACGTTCTGTCCGTCGAGACGTTCAACAACCTTCAAGTGCCTTATGACCAACTTCAGCCAGCCAAGCCTTTCTCAAGAGTTACTGATGGCTCCACTACTCCAATAGGGTAGGTTCGCCTCCCTGTCACTTTTGGGCAGCGCAAGAACTACCACACCGAGCTCATTGACTTTGACGTGGCCCACATTCGCCTGCCATACAATGCCATCATCGGGTATCCAACCCTGGCCAAGTTCATGGCAGTGACCCACCATGGTTACAACGTCCTCAAGATGCCGGGAAGCGGCGGAATCATCACAGTCCCCTGCGAAGAGAAGGATGTGGTGTGCTCCTTCGAGCGCGCCTTCCAAGCTGCATCAATCAAGGACCCGGGCAACAGGAGCGAGAACCCTCCCGAGGCAGTTTCTAAGAAGAAGAAGACATCGTCCAGCTCAAGGCCTCAGGAGGTTGGCATCTCCGGAGGTGTCGCATCAGGTTCCGCGCCCATGCAAGGGGTGCCTCCCTCCATCGCATAGGAAGGCGCGCCTGGTGCCCTCCTCAGGCAGGGCTCGGGGGCTCTCTTCTCGAGGGCTTCAGACTTTGCCAAGATCACGAGGGAGGTGCTCAGGCACCACTTGGAGGCGTGCTTCGTAGCACGTTTCCCTCAGGAAAGCATGGGGCAAGGAGGGCCCAACCCTCAGGAGTTCATCACCAAGGCCACTCAGGAGCTTCAAGAATCAAGGGTCATACACGGCAATCGCCGCCTACCTAGCGTAGCTCCCCATCCAGGCGAGGATGGCGGGCTGCGCCTCTGCATCGACTACACAGGGCTCAGCCGAGTCGCGTCTCAGGAGCGCTTCTGGCCTTCGCGAGTGGGACGCTGCAAGGGTCCGCCGAACATCTATGTTCGCATGCCTTTCTGTTTGCCGAACGCGGCTGCCACTCACCAGCGTCATCTGCGGAGCATTCTGGCAGCTCAGGAGGCCAGGCACCACGCTATCCTGGCGGAGATGGAGATGGTCCTCGAGGAACGGCCTGGACCCCCAGAGCCTCCCAAGGCTCAGGGCTCTGGTGGCTCGTGAGGGTCGGCCCCATCACCACGCGTCTTAAGCTACTTCAACACCCCCTCTACAATGGTACCAGGTGACATCTTTCGAGTTCATTTCAGCTAGGAGCGCCCTCGGGGCTACATCATTCCCAGGTCATGTGGGTTTGTCCCTGCGGCATTTACCCCTTTTGCTTATGTCTTTAGTTTACCTTGTTGGGGGCGCCCCTCGGGCTGCATCATCCCCAAGCCGCTTGGGCCTGACCTAGTGGCATGTATCCTTCCTGCTTTTATCTAAGACGAATTGCATTTCATGCTTAACCTGCCTATGATTATCATCTGCTGCCTACCACAGGCCTTCCCTCCCTCATGCAAATCGCTTGCACGTTAAAAGGGGGGTGCCTGAGCATCACGACTCAGGAGCTCTTACTGGCTCTCCAGCCCTCACCCCTGCCTTGTCCACGGCATCGCGACCTGGCATACTAGCGGTGGCTGAGCTCGCTCGAGGGCCGGGACCTGAGGATGTAGAGCATTTGTATCTAACCATCTTGCAGGAACACATAGCCGTCCAAGGCTCAAGACCAGGCGCAACCCGCCTTGAGGTAGGGCCTCGTGAGTCCCACGCTGGCTCACGAGTGCCCAAATACACCTTGTCTAGCCCTGCCGTGCCAGCCACGTACCAGGCGGGGCTGTACACGCCCCGGGGGCACCTCCCGGAGGGGCCCCCCTCCCACGTACCAGTGGAAGCACCATGCTCCATGTTGGCTGACGACACTGCCAAGGGCAGCCCACGACGGCTATGCCCGTGCACATACGGAAGCGCTATGCTCCACGCAGGTGATAAACAACTAAGGGCAGCCCACGACTGTATCAACCTCAGGGAGACCAGAGCTCAGTGTCTGGCCTCATTGCAATGCCTCCCCTCGGGAGTGCCATGCGAGGGGGCTGGACACGGGGGATGCGCCCGAGTCACGCCCGAGCACACGCCACCCAGCTAGGTCCCTTGGACCTGGTCGTCGTGCACCCCTCCCCGAGCGGAGCCAAGGTATGAAGACCGTTTGAGCATCAAGGGGGACTCCTGAGCATCGAGACTCAGGAGCCTAACTGGTCACGTAGCCCCTCACTCCGTAGTTCCGCAAGGGTAACGACGGTTGAGGTATGCGTGGGGCCAGGCCCTGCCGACGTAGAACGACAAATCTACTCCTACGCCCCCTCCCTATTTGATGTTTGCGCGTCAAGGGGGACTCCTGAGCATCGCGACTCAGGAGCCTAACTTGCCACATGTCCCCCACTCCTTGGTCCCATCCTGGTGATCCAGTCGGAGCTAACAGCGGCTGAGGTATGCGCAGGGCCAGGCCCTGCCGACGTAGAACCCAAAGCAAATAGGAAGGATACCTCAAAATCTCGAAGCAAATATTATAAACCATAAATTGTCCTCACGATACCAAACACAAGTTTAAACGCCTCCACGAGGCACGGTGCATATTGCAGGAGTTGAAACAGGAAAGAAGCCGCGAGAATATCACCCTTGGGCAGCGTCGCCATTCGCCAGGAGCTCCGCCTCCGTGGTGGTGTTACGCCTGTCAGCTCCACCTCTCGAGGCCGCGGAATCAGCAGTACCTGCCTTGGGCGCAGTGGCGAAGGCGCGGAGCTTCGCCAGCAGGGTTTCCGCTCGGTCCTTCATGGCTTCAGCAGCAGTGGCAGAGCGCTCGGTGTATAGAGGCTCCAGAAGCTCGTCGAGGTTGGCGCCAGGGTCGCAAAGGTAGACGTGGCTGAGGACCCGCGTCAGCGCTATAGAAGAAAGGACGCGAGCCTCAACCTCGGCCATGGGGCCAACACCGGTCACGACTTCCTCAAGCGCTTCGACCAAGAAGGGAAGCAGTTGGGCGGGGCCGTCCTTGGCCCAGCCAGTGGCTTCTCCAGGCCACCGTCATAGAGCGTCTTCAGCTCCTTGCGAGACCTCACCTCAAGATTCGTGAAGGCCACGTGATCCTCGGCCAGGACCTTCGCCTTGGTGTCCAGCTCGGCCCTTTCCACCTTCAGCTTTTGCTCCAGCGTCTTCAGTCGGTCGTGTTCAGCAGCCAGCTCGGTGTCGCGGTCCCTGATAGCGCTCTCCCGAGCCTTCATATCCTCCTCCTTTGCCTGGCGGCCGCGGGCTTCTTTGGCTTGCTCATCACGCAGACCCTGCAGCTCGGTCTCCAATGCCTTGCACCTGTCCTGCGTGATCGTGGCATCCTTCAGCGCTGCATCACGGGCGGCTGCGGCCTGGGTGGCGACTTGCTTCTCCTCCTCGAAAGCTGCCGCAGCCCGGCTCAGCGCTGCTCGGACGAAGGTGTCGGAGTGAACCCAGCCAGAGACCAGCTCTAGGCGCCCGACCACCAGGTGGGGGTTGGCACCCTGGAGGTCTTCTTGCAGTCGGCCTAGCCCAGCAAGGGTGCCATCCAAGACGGCAGAGGAGGCAGAGGAGTCCTGAACAAGTGGTGCAGGAGGAGAAGGCGGTAGCATGATCACGGCTTGGGAGACGAGGAGCTCCTGAGTCTTGGCAACCTCAGCGACAACATCAAGCGCTGGCACCTCCAAAGTCAGTGGAGCCATGGGGGCTGGCACCCCGCCAGGGCACTCCTCCTGGCCTCGCAAGGACAACCGTGTAGGGAAGGTGCAAGCTCCACTGCCTCCCCCTCCCACAGGCGAAGGCGTGGCCACAACGGATGAGCCTGCCCCAGTCGAAGCCACCGCGTCCCCCTTCAGCTTCTTCACTGCAAGCGGTGGCCTAACCAAATGATGGAGGACATCAAGCCCTGACAGCAAAAACCAGAACAAGACGAAGTTCAAGCACTTACTGGTCAATCACGGCATATTCTGGCGGTCTCTTGCCAAGCTTAAAGCCCGTGAGCCTTTTGGTCCGGGGCACAGCCTCGAGAGGTCCAGAGGCAGAAGAGGGCGCACCAGAAGGGCTAGAGGCGGCTTCGGGTGGTGCCTGGGCAGAAGTAGTCCCTTCGTAGGTCAGCCCTGACCTGTCTTTCTTCGGGATCATGGGAGGGTCCTCTCCCTCCTTCCGGGCGTCAGCCTCATCGTTGTCCGGCAGGGTGCGGAGGATGTTGGCCCTGCACCCGGGAGAAGTCTCCCCCATCCCCTCAGCGGTCGCCTCTGAGTCGCGCTCCTCTTCTTCTTCGTCTTCCTCTCCTCCTTCGTGGGAATCATCTGAAGACAATTCCACCGGCACCGTCGCCTCCTGGCCCTCAGGAGGCACCTCCGGCACCAGGCCGACAATGACGGTGCTCATGAAGAAGGGGTAGGAGGTGCTCCCCTTAGCCTCTGGCTGGGCGGAGCCGGCCCGGAGCCCGGTCTCCCCCATCTCGCTGCCTTGAGCCGCCGTCATCAGGCGCGTAGCGGCAAGATTCTTCTCCATCATGTTGGGGGGATCCAGGGCCGGCGAGTACCAAGCCGGTAGGGCCTCGGCCACGGCCTTGCGGGGCGCCATTGCTCGCTGAGAGAGGAAGGATGGAGCGGATCTGGAGATTTCGAAAGCAAGAGAGCAAGCTCAAGGAAGGGGATCTGGAGCAAGGCGAATGAGAGCAATGAAGGTAAGCTTAACCCAGGCCATCCTTTTGTCAGCCGGGCAGCTGCCGAGGCAGCATGGGGAAGCAGAGATGCCCACATCCAATCAACCGCCATGCGGCGACTAAGGCCGCAGGCTATTGGGGCCCATGGCGCTCCGCACTTGCCCTTTGGCTTCGCTGCTAAGCCAAGTCCGAGCGCGCCTTGGGCCCGGGGGCTACTGTCGACGTTCTGGGAATGGGGGTCCCCAGACTTGCCTGCTTGCGGCCTGCGGTGTGGCTCGAGTAGTGGCCCAGTACGGCCCGTCTTCATCAACCCCAAGTTCAAGACCCTCGCGGGGCAGACGACACAAGGCTTCCTTAGGGGCGGCCTCACCAGGCAGGCTCGCGAGGAGGCGGAGAGATCAAGGCAAGGAGTACCTCGCGAGGTGCTCGTGACTCAAGCCATGATGATCGAGACCATGCGGGCGCCAGCCAGCGCAGTGTCCTCGTTTCCTCTTTGGTGCAAAGGGGGCGAGCGCAGGCACGGAGTACCGAGGCATCAGGCAAAGGTTTCCATATCGATGCAACAAGACCAAGACCAATAGAGCATCCGCACGGAGATCACCATGGAGCCCAAGACGGCATCATCACTAGTGCCTTTGGCAGTCGAAGACCAACTTTAGTCAGGATAGCGTGTACTAGCTGTCCCCCTTGAAAATGGCCATTGTTGGCTCCCTTCCCGCTCAATATTTGGGAAGAGGACCAGGGCCTCTATAAATAGAGACAACCACCATAGTAGATAGATCGATTGCTTCCCTGGTAGAACACCGCACGAGCTCAAGAACACCCCTCGCAAGGCCGTTCTTCCTCTATACTATTCATCATCAGCCCCAGAGGCAATCCACCACACCACACACTGGATTAGGGTATTACACCACAATGGTGGCCCAAAACAGTCTAAACCTCGTGTCCCTTGTGTTGTTCATCGTGCTAGCTTAGAATCTCGGCGAGGTTTTGGGACGTGAATCGGTAGGGAGAAGATCTTCGTGTGCACCCCAGAGTTTGAACCTTAAGGGTTTTGCCGGAACCATATATCCGACAGCTTAAGCCCCAGTTTATGCGCTATTCCGTAAGGGACCGATCGGATCCAAAAGTTTAATGCTATGGTTAGAATTTATTCTTAATACTTTTCTCGTAGTTGCGGATGCTTGCGAGAGGTTTAATCATAAGTAGGAGGTTTGCTCAAGTAAGAACAACACCTAAGCACCGGTCCACCCACATATCAAATTATCAAAGTACCGAACACAAATTAAGCCAACATGATGAAAGTGACTAGATGAAATTCCCGTGTACCCTCAAGAACACTTTGCTTATCGTAAGAAACCATTTTGGCATGTCCTTTGCCTCAAAAGGATTGGGCTGCCTTGCTGCACTTTTGCTACTACTATTGTTATTTGCTCGTTACAAATTATCTTGCTACCAAACTACTCCGCTATTTAGAATTTTAGCACTTGCAGACATTAGATTGCTAAAAGCCGCTTGTCATTTCCTTCTGCTCCTTGTTGGGTTCGACACTCTTACTTATAGAGAAGGGCTACAGTTGACCCCATACAGTTGTAGGTCATCCAGGCAATTTTCTGGCGCCGTTGCCGGGGAGTGAAGCGCTCTTGGTAAGTGGAAATTGGTAAGGAAACATTATTACTATGTGCTGAAATTTATTGTCACTCGCTACTATGGAAAACAATCTTTTGAGGGCTTTGCTCGAGGTATCTTCACATCAACCGGAAATAGAATTAGTTACCCCTCAACCTACTGCACCTACTAAAAATATTGAATATGAAATTCCTTCGGGTATGTTAGAACAACTGCTAGCTAATCCTTATGCAGAGATGGAACCAAACATCCTGATATGCACCTGATATATGTGGATGAAAATTTCGGATTATTTAAGCTTGCAGGTTTGCCCGGAGATGAAGCTGAGAATAAGGTTTTCCCTTTATCTTTGAAATGAAAAGCATTGACATGGTATAGGCTATGTGATGATGTTGGATCTTGGAACTGGAACCGTTAATTTGAATTTCATCAGAAATTTCATCCTATGCATCTAGTTCATCGTGATCGGAATTATATATATAATTTTTGGCCTCATGAAGGAGAAAGTATCGCTCTAGCTTGGGGAGGCTTAAGTCAATGTTATATTCACGCCCCAATCATGAGCTCTCAGGAGAAATTATTTGTTGGATATCGGGTTCCGGCAAAACCCTTAAGGTTCGAACTCTAGGGTGCGCACGAAGCTCTTCTCCCTACCGAAACACGCCCAGAACCTCGCCGCGATTCTAAGCTAACACGATGAACAACACAAGAGACACGAGGTTTATACTGGTTCGGGCCACCGTTGTGGTGTAATACCCTAATCCAGTGTGTCATGTGGTGGATTGCCTCTTGGGCTGATGATGAACAGTACAGAGGAAGAACTGTCTAGCGAGGAGTGGTGTTCTTGTGGCGGTGGTGTGTGTATGAGCTAGGTTCGGATCAGCCCCTGATAACCCACAAGTATAGGGGATCGCAACAGCTTTTGAGGGTAGAGTATTCAACCCAAATTTATTGATTCGACACAAGGGGAGCCAAAGAATATTCTTGAGTATTAGTAGTTGAGTTGTCAATTCAACCACACCTGGATAACTTAGTATCTGCAGCAAAGTGTTTAGTAGCAAAAGTGGTATGATAATAAAGGTAGCGGTAGCAAAAGTAAAGATAAATGTTTTTGGGTTTTTGTAGTAGTTGTAGAAGTAGCAACGGAAAAGTAAATAAGCGAAGAACAATATATGAAAAGCTCGTAGGCAATGGATCAATGATGGATAATTATGACGGATGCGATTCCTCATGCAATAGTTATAACATAGGGTGATATAGAACTAGATCCAATTCGTCAATGTAATATAGGCATGTATTCAGTAAATAGTCATACGTGCTTATGGAAAAGAACTTGCATGACGTCTTTTGTCCTACCCTCCCGTTGAAGCGGGGTCCTAGCGGAAACTAAGGGATATTAAGGCCTCCTTTTAATAGAGAACCGGACAAAGCATTAACACATAGTGAATACATGAACTCCTCAAACTACGGTCATCACCGAGAAGTATCCCGATTATTGTCACTTCGGGGTTGTCGGATCATAACACATAATAGGTGACTATAGACTTGCAAGATAGGATCAAGAACACACATATATTCATGAAAACATAATAGGTTCAGATCTGAAATCATGGCACTCGGGCCCTAGTGACAAGCATTAAGCATAGCAAAGTCATAGCAACATCAATCTCAGAACATAGTGGATACTAGGGATCAAACCCTAACAAAACTAACTTGATTACATGGTAAATCTCATCCAACCCATCACCGTCCAGCAAGCCTACGATGGAATTACTCACGCACGGCGGTGAGCATCATGAAATTGGTGATGGAGGATGGTTGATGATGACGACGGCGACGAATCCCCCTCTCCGGAGCCCCGAACGGACTCCAGATCAGCCCTCCCGAGAGAGATTAGGGCTTGGCGGCGGCTCCGTGTCGTAAAACGCGATGAAACTTTCTCTCTGATTTTTTTCTCCCCGAGACGGAATATATGGAGTTGGAGTTGAGGTCGGAGGAGGTCCAGGGGGCCCACGAGATAGGGGGCCGCGCCCTAGGGGGGGCGCCCCCCTGTCTCGTGGACAGGCCGTGGGCCCCCTGGCATTAATTCTTTCGCCAAAAATTCTTATTAAATTCCAAAAAGTGCCTCCGTGGATTTCCAGGACATTCCGAGAACTTTTCTTTTCTACACATAAAACAACATCATGGCAGTTCTGCTGAAAACAGCGTCAGTCCGGGTTAGTTTCATTCAAATCATGCAAGTTAGAGTCCAAAACAAGGGCAAAAGTGTTTGGAAAAGTAGATACGTTGGAGACGTATCAACTCCCCCAAGCTTAAACCTTTGCTTGTCCTCAAGCAATTCAGTTGATAAACTGAAAGTGATAAAGAAAAACTTTTACAAACTCTGTTTGCTCTTGTTGTTGTAACATGAAAAGCCAGCATTCAAGTTTCAGCAAATATTATGAACTAACCATACTCACAATAACACATAGGTCTCACAATTACTCATATCAATAGCATAATCAGCTAGCGAGCCATAATAATAAAACTCGGATGACAACACTTTCTCAAAATAATCATAACATGATATAACAAAATGGTATCTCGCTAGCCCTTTCTGAGACCGCAAAACATAAATGCAGAGCACCTTTAAAGATCAAGGACTGACTAAACATTGTAATTCATGGTAAAAGAGATCCAGTCAAGTCATACCCAATATAAACCAATAATAATGAATGCAAATGACAGTGTGCTCTCCAGTGGGTGCTTTTAATAAGAAGGGATGATGACTCAACATAAAAGTAAATAGATAGGCCCTTCGCAGAGGGAAGCAGGGATTTGTAGAGGTGCCAGAGCTCGATTTTAAAATAGAGATTGAATAACATTTTGAGCGGCATACTTTTGTTGTCAACGCAACAACTATGAGATGGTTGTATCTTCCATACTACATGCATTATAGGCAGTTCCCAAACAGAATGGTAAAGGTTTATACTCCCCCAACCACCAACAAGCATCAATCCATGGCTTGCTCGAAACAACGAGTGCCTCCAACATACAACAGCCCTGGGGGAGTTTTGTTTAATTATTTTGATTTGCTTTGATCTTTTTGGATCATGGGACTGGGCATCCCGGTTACCGGCCCTTTCTCGTGAATGAGGAGCGGAGTCCACTCCTCTTGAGAATAACCCACCTAGCATGGAAGATATAGGCAGCCCTAGTTGAAACATGAGCTGCTCGAGCATACAAAACAGAATTTCATTTGAAGGTTTGGAGTTTGGCACATACAAATTTACTTGGAACGGCAGGTAAATACCGCATATAGGTAGGTATAGTGGACTCATATGGAACAACTTTGGGGTTTAAGGAGTTTGGATGCACAAGCAGTATTCCCGCTTAGTACAGGTGAAGGCTAGCAAAAGACTGGGAAGCGACCAACTGAGAGAGCGACAACAGTCGTAAACATGCATTAAAATTAATTCACACCGAGTACAAGCATGAGTAGGATATAATCCACCATGAACATAAATATCGTGAAGGCTATGTTGATTTGATTCAACTACATGCGTGAACATGTGCCAAGTCGAGTCACTCAATTCATTCAAAGGAGGATACCATCCCATCATATCACATCATAATCATTCTAATAGCATGTTGGCACGCAAGGTAAACCATTATAACTCATAGCTAATCAAGCATGGCACAAGTAACTATAATCTCTAAATGTCATTGCAAATATGTTTACTTCATAATAGCTGACTCAGGAACGATGAACTCATCATATTTACAAAAACAAGAGAGGTCGAGTTCATACCAGCTTTTCTCATCCCAATAAGTCCATCATATATCGTCATTATTGCCTTTCACTTGCACGACCGAACGATGTGTATAATAATAAGAGTGCACGTGCATTGGACTAAGCTGGAATCTGCAAGCATTCAACTCAAGAGAGAAGACAAGTAATATGGGCTCTAAATTAAATAAACAATCATGCATATAAGAGCCACTAAGCATTTTCAATATGGTCTTCTCGACCCCCAAAAGAAAGAAAAGAAAAGAAAACTATTTACACGGGAAAGCTCCCAACAAGTAAAAAGAAGAACGAGAAATCTTTTTGGGTTTTCATTTTAATTTCTGCTACAAGCAAGGAAATTAAACTAACTAATTTTTTTAGTTTTTCTTAAGGTTTATCAAACACACAAGAAGAAAGCTAGAAAAAGAAATTTAAACTAGCATGGATAATACAATGAAAGAGTATGAACACCGACGACTAGTGTGTGAACATGAATGTAAAGTCGGTGAGAAATACGTACTCCCCCAAGCTTAGGCTTTTGGCCTAAGTTGGTTTAATACCAAGGACCGCCTGGCTGATATCCATAAGAGTAACTGGGGTAGTACTGAGATGCAGAGGCGACTGCCTCCTGAGCAGCAGCGTGTTGGCGAGCTGCCTCCATTCCCCTCTCATATTCAGTTGCTTCTTCCCTGGTGACAACATATCTTCCTTTTGCCTGAAAATCAAAAAGATAGGGAGGAGGAAGAGTAACAGGGACGACGTTGTGTCTGTCATAGATTAGTCGATAATGGAGGAATTGTTCATTCCTCTCAAGAAAATGATGATCAAACATAGCTTCTTTATCCAAATAAACAGGAGGGACAATCATATCCCCCTCTCGTGGGGCTATATTAAGAAAATTAGCCACTCGGGTTGCATAAAAGCCTCCAAAGAAATCTCCCCTTCTATTATTATTCTGCAACCTACATGCAACTATTGCCCCCAAGTTATAACTTTTATAACCTGACACAACACTCTTGAGGACACTAAGATCAGGGGCACACATGTGACATACCTCGTCCTTACTGTTAATGCATCTACCAACAAAGAGAGCAAACTAATGTATAGCAGGAAAGTGAATGCTCCCTATAGTAGCTTGTACTACCTCCCTTGATTCTCCCATAGTTATACTAGCAAGAAAATCTCTAAATTCAGATTTGGGAGGATCATTAATATTACCCCACTGCGGGAGTTTGCAAGCAGTTGCGAAATCCTCTAAATCCATGGTATAAGATGTATCATAAGTATCAAACATGACACTAGGAGAATTACGCGCAGAACTATATTCAAACCTCCACACAAAGGAATCAGTCAACTGATAATATTGGGGACACTTATCTTGTAAGAAGTCCTCCAGCTCGGCATTACGCACATACGCGTCAAATTCCTCCTTGAAGCCTGCTTCGACCATAAAATCATCGGATGGCCACTCACAAGCCCGTACATTTGCGTCCCTTGGCAAATTAACATCTTGTTCACGTATAGCAATCCTTGGCCCTTTCTTTGCCAAGGAGCCACCTTGGTACATTCTTCTAAGCATATTTCTTTTTCTGAAATTTTCTGAAATATTAGCAACTTCAAAATAAAAGTGAATAAAACTAAACAAGATTGATAGCAACTACTCCTACAAGTGCCTAGAGCCTATATCATGCATTGGAATTGCTTGGGGCCTCAAAAATTTAACATGCAAGCTCAAGAACATGGTCACCTATGCAGCAAAAATTTGCAATGAATAAAGCACTAGAACAAAAACTAATTGGACCAATGGAGGAGTCACATACCAAGCAACAATCTCCCAAAGCAGTTTTGCGAATGGAGCTTTGAGCTAAGAGATCGAAAATCGCAGCAAAACGAGCTAGAACTCGTGCTTGAGCTGGATGGGGATTTTTTGGGTAGAAGATGAAGTGTGTGGGTGCTGGCATAAGTGGAGGGGAGCCACCAGGGGCCCACGAGATAGGGGGCGCGCCCTACAGGGGGGCGCGCCCTCCTCTCTCGTGGCCTGGTGCTTGCCCCTCCTGCAGTGTTTTCAGTGCCTAAAATCCTCAAGTATTCCAGAAAAAATCATACTAAATTTGCAGGGCATTTGGAGCACTTTTATTTTCGGACTATTTTTTAATGCACGGATAATTCAGAAAACAGACAGATAATACTATTTTTGCTTTATTTATTCTAAATAACAGAAAGTAAAAGAGGGTACAGAAGGTTGTGCCTTCTAGTTTCATCCATCTCGTGATCATCAAAATGAATCCACTAACAAGGTTGATCAAGTCTTGTTAACAAACTCATTCCGAATAACACGGAACCGGAGAAATTTCGAATAACACTAAGTTACCTCAACGGGGATATGAAAATCCCCAACAATAAGAATATCATACTTTTTCTTGACAGTAGGGAGAGGAAATTCAAAACCTCCAAAAATGATAGTTGGAACTTTTTCAATAGAATTGATGCTATGAACTTGAGATTGTTTCCTCGAAAGTGTACCGTATGCTCATTACCATTAACATGAAAAGTGACATTGCCTTTGTTGCAATCAATAACAGCCCCTGCAGTATTAAGAAAAGGTCTACCAAGGATAATAGACATACTATCGTCCTCAGGAATATCAAGAATAACAAAGTCCGTTAAGATAGTGACATTTGCAACCACAACAGGCACATCCTCACAAATACCGACAGGTATAGCAGTTGATTTATCAGCCATTTGCAAAGATATTTCAGTAGGTGTCAACTTATTCAATTCAAGTCTACGATATAAAGAGAGAGGCATAACACTAACACCGGCTCCAAGATCACATAAAGCAGTTCTAACATAATTTCTTTTAATGGAGCATGGTATAGTTGGTACACCCGGATCTCCAAGTTTCTTTGGTATTCCACCCTTAAAAGTGTAATTAGCAAGCATGGTGGAAATTTCAGCTTCCGGTATCTTTCTTTTATTTGTGATGATATCCTTCATATACTTAGCATAAGGATTTACTTTAAGCATATCAGTTAAGCGCATACGTAAGAAAATAGGTCTAATCATTTCAGCAAAGCGCTCAAAATCCTCATCATCCTTTGACTTGGATGGTTTAGGAGGAAAGGGCATGGGTTTCTGAACCCATGGTTCTCTTTCTTTACCGTGCTTCCTAGCAACAAAATCTCTCTTATCATAACGTTGATTCTTTGATTGTGGGTTATCAAGATCAACAGCAGGTTCAATCTCTACATCATTGTTTTTGCTAGGTTGAGCATCAACATGAACATTATCATTAAAATTATCACTAGGTTCATGTTCATCACCTGATTGAGTTTCAGCATCAGAAATAGAAATATCATTGGGATTCTCAGGTGTGTCTACAGTAGGTTCACTAGAAGCATGCAAAGTCATATCATTTTTCTTTTTCTTCTTTTTAGAAGAACTAGGTGCCTCTAAATTATTTCTCTGAGAATCTTGCTCGATTCTCTTAGGGTGGCCTTCAGGATACAAAGGTTCCTGAGTCATTCTACCAGTTCTAGTAGCCACTCTAACAGCAAAGTCATTTTTATTATTTAATTCATCAAGCAAATCATTTTGAGCTTTAAGTACTTGCTCAGCTTGAGTAGCAACCATAGAAGCATATTTGCTAACGCGGTAAAGTTCATCTTTAACTCTAGCCAGATTATCACTTACGCGTCCTATCTCGAAAGCATTATTCTTTAACTCTCTACCAACATAAGCATTAAAACTTTCTTGTCTAGCCATAAAGTCATCAAATTCATCTAAGCAAGGGCTATGAAATTTAGTAGAGGGTATTTCAACTTTATCATATCTATAGAGAGAATTTACCTTTACTACCTGTGTCGGGTTATCAAGACAATGTGGTTCTTCAGGCGGTAAATTAAGACCATGTATTTCTTCAATAGGTGGTAAATTCTTAACATCTTCAGCTTTAATACCTTTTTCTTTCATTGATTTCTTTGCCTCTTGCATATCTTCAGGACTGAGAAATAAAACACCTCTCTTCTTCGGAGTGGGTTTAGGAATAGGCTCAGGAGTTGGCTCAATTGGTTCAGGAATTACTTCAGGAACTGGCTCAGGAAGAGTCCAATTATTTTCATTAGTCAACATATTATTCAATAATATTTCAGCTTCGTCGACTGTTCTTTCCCTGAAAACACAACCAGCACAACTATCCAAGTAGTCCTTGGAAGCATCGGTTAGTCCATTATAAAAGATATCAAGTATTTCATTTTTCTTAAGAGGATGATCAGGCAAAGCATTAAGTAACCGGAGAAGCCTCCCCCAAGCTTGTGGGAGACTCTCTTCTTTGATTTGCACAAAATTATATATTTCCCGCAAGGCAGCTTGTTTCTTATGAGCAGGGAAATATTTAGCAGAGAAGTAATAAATCATATCCTGGGGACTACGCACACAACCAGGAGCAAGAGAATTATACCAAGTCTTAGCATCACCCTTTAATGAGAACGGAAATATCTTAAGGATATATAAATAGCGAGACTTCTCATCATTAGTAAACAGGGTGGCTATATCATTCAACTTGGTAAGATGTGCCACAACAGTTTCAGATTCAAGGCCATAAAAAGGATCAGATTCAACTAAAGTAATAATATCAGGATCAACAGAGAATTCATAATCCTTATCAGTAACACAGATAGGTGAAGTAGCAAAAGCAGGATCGGGTTTCATTCTAGCATTAAGAGACTGCTGCTTCCATTTAGCTAATAATTTCTTAAGATCATTTCTATCATTGCAAGCAAGAATTTCCATAGCAGCTTTTCATTCATAACATAACCCTTAGGAACAACAGGTAATACATAATCATTGGGGGAACCTTCATCATCACTATCATCAATAATAGGTTCTTCAATATTTTCATTCCCCCTAACTCTAGCAAGTTGTTCATCAAGAAATTCACCTAATGGCAAAGTAGTATCAAGAACAGAAGTAGTTTCATCATGCATAGAAGAAGTGGCATCATCAATAACATGCGACATATCAGAATTCATAGCAGTAGCAGGTTTAGGTGTCGCAAGCCTACTAATAACGGAAGGAGAATCTAGTGCAGAGCTAGATGGCAGTTCCTTACCTCCCCTCGTAGTTGAGGGCAAAATCTTGGTTTTAGCGTCTTTCAAGTTCTTCATAGTGATCAACAGATATAAATCCCAAGTGACTCAGAGAATAGAGCTATGCTCCCCGGCAACGGCGCCAGAAATTAGTCTTGATAACCCACAAGTATAGGGGATCGCAACAGCTTTCGAGGGTAGAGTATTCAACCCAAATTTATTGATTCGACACAAGGGGAGCCAAAGAATATTCTTGAGTATTAGCAGTTGAGTTGTCAATTCAACCACACCTGGATAACTTAGTATCTGCAGCAAAGTGTTTAGTAGCAAAAGTGGTATGATAATAAAGGTAACGGTAGCAAAAGTAAAGATAAATGTTTTTGGGTTTTTGTAGTAGTTGTAACAGTAGCAACGGAAAAGTAAATAAGCGAAGAACAATATATGAAAAGCTCGTAGGCAATGGATCAGTGATGGATAATTATGCCGGATGCGATTCCTCATGCAATAGTTATAACATAGGGTGATATAGAACTAGCTCCAATTCATCAATGTAATGTAGGCATGTATTCCGTAAATAGTCATACGTGCTTATGGAAAAGAACTTGCATGACATCTTTTGTCCTACCCTCCCGTTGAAGCGGGGTCCTAGCGGAAACTAAGGGATATTAAGGCCTCCTTTTAATAGAGAACCGGAACAAAGCATTAACACATAGTGAATACATGAACTCCTCAAACTACGGTCATCACCGAGAAGTATCCCGATTATTGTCACTTCGGGGTTGTCGGATCATAACACATAATAGGTGACTATAGACTTGCAAGATAGGATCAAGAACACACATATATTCATGAAAACATAATAGGTTCAGATCTGAAATCATGGCACTCGGGCCCTAGTGACAAGCATTAAGCATAGCAAAGTCATAGCAACATCAATCTCAGAACATAGTGGATACTAGGGATCAAACCCTAACAAAACTAACTTGATTACATGGTAAATCTCATCCAACCCATCACCGTCCAGCAAGCCTACGATGGAATTACTCACGCACGGCGGTGAGCATCATGAAATTGGTGATGGAGGATGGTTGATGATGACGACGGCGACGAATCCCCCTCTCCGGAGCCCCGAACGGACTCCAGATCAGCCCCTCCCCGAGAGAGATTAGGGCTTGGCGGCGGCTCCGTGTCGTAAAACGCGATGAAACTTTCTCTCTGATTTTTTCTCCCCGAGACGGAATATATGGAGTTGGAGTTGAGGTCGGAGGAGGTCCAAGGGGCCCACGAGATAGGGGGCCACGCCCTAGGGGGGTGCCCCCTGTCTCATGGACAGGCCGTGGGCCCCCTGGCATTAATTCTTTCGCCAAAAATTCTTATTAAATCCAAAAAGTGCCTCTATGGATTTCCAGGACATTCCGAGAACTTTTCTTTTCTACACATAAAACAACATCATGGCAGTTCTGCTGAAAACAGCGTCAGTCCGGGTTAGTTTCATTCAAATCATGCAAGTTAGAGTCCAAAACAAGGGCAAAAGTGTTTTGAAAAGTAGATACATTGGAGATGTATCAGCCCCCTCTCTACTGTGGTGGCTATCTCTATTTATAGAGGCCCTGGTCCTCTTCCCAAATATTGAGCTAGAAGGGGGCCAACAACGGCCATTTTGAAAGGGGACAGCTAGTACAAGCTATCCTGACTAAAGGTGGTCTTCGACTGCCAAAGGCACTGGCGATGACGTCGTCTTGGGCTCCACGGTGACATCCGTCCTACCGCTCTGCTGGTCTTGGTCTCGTTGCACCGATATGGAAACCTTTGCCTGATGCCTTGGTACTCTGCGCCTGCGCTTGCCCCCTTTGCACCAAAGAGGAAACAAGGACACTGCGCAGGCTGGCCCCCGCCTGGCCCCCGCCTGGCCTTGATCGTCATGCCTTGCATCATGAGCACCTCGTGAGGTACCCCTTGCCTTGATCTCTCCACCTCCTCGCGAGCCTGCATGGTGAGGACGCCCCTAAGGAGGCCTTGTGTCGTCCGCCCCGTGAGGCTTGGCCCCTCGCGAGGGCCTTGAACTTGGGTTGATGAAGACAGGCTGTATTGGGCCGCTGGTGAGCCACGCTATCGGCCGCAGGCAGGCAAGTCTGGGGACACCCGTTCCCAGAACGCCTACAGTATACCCCGGGCCCAAGGCGCGCACGGACTTGGCTTAGCAGTGAAGCCAAAGGGCAAGTGCGAAGCAATGCGGGCCCCAAAAGCCTGCAGCCTTTGTCGACGCGTGGCGCCTGATTGGGCGTTGGCGTCTCCGCTTCCCCATGCTCCCCCAATATCCGCTTGGCTAGGCGGCCACAGAGCTTTACACAGTTATTCCCTCCTTGCTGTCCGCGTGCTTCCTGTTCCCCTTTCTTCCTCGAGCCTCTGTTTCCGCCCCCAATCTGATTTGAGCTCTGCTCTCACCATTGTCATGGCGCCAACTAGCAAGGAGAAGGGGAAGAAGCCCGTGCCCTTGTCCAGCTCGCCTCCGACAATCGATCCTGCCGTCGGCCGGTCGCTGGTGCTCAATCTGGAAGCCTTGGGCAAGGTCCGCTCCGCGCTCGCCTGCAGCTTTAACGAGTGCGGGAAAATGATGGCTTGGCCTACGTCCCATGCCTCCGTCGATAGGACCGTCACGGAGGTTCGATTCTTTGTCGACGCCTTCTGGGCTGACCTGGTTCCCCCTTTCTCCGATTTCTTCAATGCGGTGCTCTCCCATTATCAGATCCATATGATGCATCTTGATCATCAATCCATTACTCTCCTTGCTGTCTTTGCCTTTGTTTGTGAAGCCATGGTGGGCATTTCTCCTTCCGTCGCCCTCCTGCACCACTTCTTCTCATTGCGCCTGATCGACCCCTTACAGTGCTTGGGGTGCGTGAGCTTCCGGGCTGTGACAGAGACGGCCGCCTCAGGGATCGATTTTGGCCTCCCGCCTTCCACGAGTGGGTTCCAGACGCGGTGGTTGTACGTGGATGTCGGAGTGCCCAGCCCCCTGCTCTCGCCTCTGACGCTGCCTGTGTCCCTAATCCGGGCTGGGACCACGAGAGACTCGCGAGCTCCCGGCTCTCCTTCATTTGGCGCCGACTGGGGAGGTTGAGAGAGCTCGGTGTGACTGCACCCTGGGTAGTGAAGGAGTTCCTCCAGTGTCACATTGCTCCTCTCCAGCGCCACTCCCAACCGATGTGGGCCCTGACCAGATACCAGGACCGCATGAGGCTCCAGGAGACGGAGCTGGCGCCCGAAACGCTGAAGAAGGTGCTTAACGTCTTGACTGGCGACCCCTCGCCGGGCGATATTCGGCACGGGGGCATCCTCCTGTATCTCTGCTCGGGCGGGGCTGAGTTCGCGAGACAGATGCCTCGCTTCGACGAATGGGGGTTGCGCCCGGCTGGCCTTGTGGGGCCTCGCGAGAATCCTGTGGCCGTGGCTCCCTTCCCCATTGCCAGCACCAATCTTGCCCCAGGAGTGGGTGCAGGGAGCCAAGCATTGCTTGAGGCTGGAGGCTTTGGTATCGTCATGCTGACGTCGCACGGGACTCCTGAAGCGTCATCCTCCGGAGCTTGTGCAGCCCGCCCTGAGGCGGTCGTCGATGGGGGGACGCGACATGCGGCTCCCGAGGCCGGAGCCCCCGAGGCCTCGGCAGGCCATCAGGAAGTGGTGCCTGATCGCTCCTCCCAGCTTGGCGCCCCTGAGGTTGACCGCTTGGGTGCTCCTCCATCCGCGCCTCACGCCGGTCTGCAGTTGAGCGCCTGGGACGGTTCCGTGTGGACTTCGGTGCCCTCCGCAAGAGGAAGGAGTCTTCGAGTGGCAGTGGGTGCCCCTTCCGATCGTTGAAGCACAGGAAGTACTTCGCCATAGATGAGTAAGTACCTCATTCTTGCAAATCCTCCAACGTTGCTCCTTTCTCCTGACTGTGGCTTTTCAAAATCCCTCCTACCAAGCCGGCGGAGTTTGCCAAGAAGCAACTCCCTCAGGCTTCGCCTTCATCGCTGGCCTTGAGCGTCCCGAGCTTGCTGCCACTGACGCGGGGGCAGTCGGAGAAGCAAGGCCGCCCGCAGGGTGTCTTGAGCCTGTGCCCATGCCGCCTTTCCTTTGCAACCTTGCCTGCGGCATGACCAGCCTGCCTAGGGCTCCTCCTCTGATCGTGGATAGCGAATGGTTGAAGTTAGTCCTTGGCTCTTCTTCGGGGAATGAACCTGTGCCGGTCCGGGGCCCTTGCGGAACCAGTCTGGCGATCGTGGGGGCGCCAGCCCCCAGCCCCCTGTCGAGAGGAGGCTAACCGCTTCAAGGCCCATCGACATCACCGTGACGGAGGACGACATCGACGACGTGCTCAGGCGAGCGCGGGAGCGAAGCACCGTTCGCCAAGAGTTCCTCCAGAGGGTGATGGGCGCGATGGGCCAGCTTGGTGGAGAGCTCGCGGACGTGGACGCGTGTCTTGAAGCTGAAGGCTTGCGGCTGGTTGAGGAGCGACGCAAGCTGAAGGTGGTAGTCAACCTCGTGCGTCATTAGCGCGAGCTTGACAAAGCGAAGGCCGAAGCATCCCTTGCGGCCTCACGAAAAGCCTGCTCCCGAACTATAGAGGAGGCTCGAGAAACAGACCATCGATGCGAGATCACAGAGAAGCACGCATGGGAGCTCCAAGCCTGGAGCGCTTCCCTGGAGCAACAGGTGGAGCTACGTCAGGCCGCCCTTGCATCGCTGAAGGGGATGCCTGTCAAGGAGGAGGAGCTCCAGAGGCGTGAGGAAGTGCTGACGCTGGAGGCCGCTGAGCGCAACCTTGACCTTGAGCGGTTGGAGATGAGGGAGCGCCAGGTTACCTAGGCAGAGGACAAGGTTGGCGCATGCGAGGCTCGAATCCAGGAGGAGGTCGACCGCCGTGTGGCCGAAGCTCGCGCAGATCTTGAGCGCAGGTACAACCAGAGGCTGGAGCTAATTGAAACCGAGGATACGGGCAGGACTGCTGCCCTCCGGTCCAAGCTGACTGAAACGGGGCAACACGCGGAGGCCGCCGCAGCCGCCCTAGTATTGGCGCAGACTTAGTTGGCCTCCACCCATGCCGAGCTGCTTCTTCTTCAACAGCGGGGTGATGACGCCGAGTCCATTGCGCAGCAGAACAGAGAAGAAATTCTCCAACAGCAGATGCTGGAGCACATGTACGGCCCCATGCTCCAAGAGCTCAGGAACAGGGCCAACACGGCCTTGGGCAATATCTGCAATGCAGACGCTCTGCATCCTCATGTGACCAACTATGCCGGCCATCTCCAATTCTTCACTGATGTGGTGACGCACCTGGAGAATCGCTCTGAGAGGGCTCGCCAGCTTGTCGAGGAGAGGAGCCGCAGCCTGCTTGGGTGTGCATTCTCCCGCGTCTTCAGCCATCTTCAGAACGCAGATCCCCCCTTCGACTTCGACGCCGCCATTGCCCCGGTGCCCGAGGCCATTCGGGGCGACCTGGCGTGGTGGGTAGAGGACAACGTGGATGCACTCATTAGCGCCTTTGCTTCTGACAATGATGGGGTGATAGTTGCCGCGGATGAAGGTGATGTGGTTAATGGTAGTGAAGACGGCGCCAATGATGGCGATGGCAATGCCATCGACAACGATAGCGGCGCCAGTGATGCCTCCGAAGGTGACCAAGAGGGTGCAGTGAGCGATATGTCTGACTGATCTCATGTCCCCCTGCTCTTTATCCTGCACACAAAAAGCTCAGACGCGACCCTGAAGGTTGTAAGAGCATTTTGGGAGGGGAAGCCCCTCCTGTAAAAAGATTGTTGTCCACATGCTTTTAGGAGCGACGCTGAATGTGCACCTGCATAATGTTACTGGCCCTACGGTGAGTTAGTTGGTGTGGTTTACCTTTAGCCCGGACAAGCCTTGAGTAGGCTTGCGAGGCCGTGATCCTCCGAGGGTCCTCTGGGGACCTGCTGACCACATGGTGAGAGCCTCGGGAGAGCGAGTGCTGACCGCGGGACAGCATGCACGCGTGTGCTTAGCCCAACCCCGCCCGCAAGAGGCTCACGAGGGGGAGGCAGCTAGTGTGGACTCCGGACTAGGGCAGAAACCAGAACATGAGAGAACACACGAACGAGACAAGACACCCCTCCCCGCATACGCAAACACAATTTCAATTTCAACTTAAATCCGAAGCAAGGAAGCTCAACCACAGAAAGGAGGGCAAAAAGCAAAAGGCCACGTCCGGGACCTAGTCTAGTCTTCGACGTCTTCTCACCAGCAGGAGCTAAGTGCTTCCACTGGACGTGGGAGGGAGCCCCCGAGGCCCGAGGGCGGCTCTTCGGAGACTCCGGGGCGTGTACAGCCCCAACTCGTTATTATGTGAGAGTGTCATGGGCGGCGAGCTTCACAGGCACTAGGCCTTCTTCACAGGTACCGGCCTTGCTTCATATCGCCAGACGAGGGCCCCGCCTTGCGCCACCCTTGACCACCATTGAAGGCAACCGAAAACAAAGGATGACGACAATGGGGTAAAGGGGACGCCAGCGGTTCCCCCGGTGACCACGGGTCCTCTGCCGGGGGCAGGCTTTGCAGCACCTCCCTAGCAGAGGGCCTACCTCTGGGAAACACCTTGCTCCGCGCGCTGTGGGGAGGGGCCTGGCTCTCGGCCCCTCTCCTGCAGCCCTAGTGCGCTCCTCCTGGCAGGAGGGAGGCCGCTGAGCTGGGGCAGCCTTCCGCTGCAGTGACCTGAACTTCCTGCAGCCCATGGTTAGCATAAGCTTGCTCTTGAGGAATTAGAGGTACCCGATAGTTGTTGCTGCCAGCGCGGTTGGTGAGGCTTCCTTGGGGCTCCAGAAAAGGCTCGGCTTCTGGCGTCTCTTCCTCCCAGCCTGACCCGAGAAATGAGCCAGTGTCGTCTTCCAGTGCATACTCCCGATCCACCATGTGGGGCACATAGGCCTCCGAGGCCACCGCCCCGAAGACTTCACCGTAGTGCCCCACGCTCCATGCGGCTTGGCCCGACGCACCGTCTTGGGGATGATAGGGCGGCGGCCCGCCCGAACCATAGGCGGCGATGTGCATGCCCTCGCTCACCGGGGGTGGTGGTGGTGCAGCTTGACGCCCGGCGATGATGGTTGAGATGGTGTCGATGAAGCCTTGGGGCGCGCCTGAGGGTGCACGGGCGTGGATGGGCCCGCTGCCGCGATCCACCCGGGGCCTGGGGTGGAAGATGGACACAGAAAGGAGGCGCCCCTGAAGCTGCAGCATCCAGGAGCTCGGCAACGCGCTCCAGCAGCACGTCTCGGCCGCTCTCCTGCAACCTGCACCGCAGCAGCTCTCGAGCCACGGTGAGAGCGGCCCTCGTGTTCACTTGTTCCCATCGGGTATGCGGCGCCGTGGCCGCGGCGTGGTTTGAGGCCCTTGCAGCTAATCGCACCTGCCACAGAATGAGGGCAGGCAACGCTTGATCGTGTCGCCCGCGCCCTGCAGCGTTCTGCGGAGCGCGGGCTGCCTGAGGCACGGGGTTGAGGTCATCTTGGGTAGGTGGCGCGGCATGGGCTGGCCATGCCACTCAAGGGTTGGCGGTGGTCGTCGGGTCACCGGACATGGATGCGACGAAGCAGTGGAACACAGATCAGCGGAAAGGAGATTCCGGCGCACCCCTATCTGGCCGCCAAATGTCGGATATCGGGTTCCGGCAAAACCCTTAAGGTTCGAACTCTGGGGTGCACACGAAGATCTTCTCCCTACCAAAACACGCCCAGAACCTCGCCGCGATTCTAAGCTAACATGATGAACAACACAAGAGACACGAGGTTTATACTGGTTCTGGCCACCGTTGTGGTGTAATACCCTAATCCAGTGTGTGGTGTGGTGGATTGCCTCTTGGGCTGATGATGAACAGTACAGAGGAAGAACTGCCTCGCGAGGAGAGGTGTTCTTGTGGCGGTGGTGTGTGTATGAGCTAGGCTCGGATCAGCCCCCCTCTCTACTATGGTGGCTATCTCTATTTATAGAGGCCCTGGTCCTCTTCCCAAATATTGAGCGGGAAGGGAGCCAACAATGGCCATTTTGAAAGGGGACAGCTAGTACAAGCTATCCTGACTAAAGGTGGTCTTCGACTGCCAAAGGCACTGGCGATGACGCTGTCTTGGGCTCCACGGTGACCTCCGTCATGCCGCTCTGCTGGTCTTGGTCTTGTTGCACCGATATGGAAACCTTTTCCTGATGCATCGGTACTCTGCGCCTGCACTTGCTCCCTTTGCACCAAAGAGGAAACGAGGACACTGCGCAGGCTGGCGCCCGCCTGGCCTTGATTGTCATGGCTTGCATCATGAGCACCTCGCGAGGTACCCCTTGCCTTGATCTCTCTGCCTCCTCGTGAGCCTGCCTGGTGAGGCCGCCCCTGAGGAGGCCTTGTGTCGTCCGCCCCACGAGGCTTCGCCCCTCGCGAGGGTCTTGAACTTGGGTTGATGAAGATGGGCCGTACTGGGCTGCTGCTGAGCCACGCTGCAGGCCGTAGGTAGGCAAGTCTGGGGACCCCCGTTCCCAGAACACCGACATTATTATTCAGAATTTTTATGCTCGTCTTTCTCGTAATGATCAATCCATGCTCGATACTTCTTGTACTGGTTCTTTTATGAAGAAGACTATTGAATTTTGGTGGGATCTTTTAGAAAGAATTAAATGCAACTTTGAAGAATGGGAACTCGACGAAGGTAAAGAGTTAGGTATTGAACCTAAGTTTGATTGTGTCAAATCTTTTATGAATACCTATTCTTTTCGGAAGTTTAGCACTAAATATGGACTTGACTCTGAGATAGTAGCTTCCTTTTGTGAATCTTTTGCTACTCATGTTGATCTCCCTGTCGGTGTCAAAACCGGCAGATCTCGGGTAGGGGGTCCCGAACTATGCGTCTAAGGATCAAAGGTAACAGGAGGCAGGGGACACGATGTTTACCCAGCTTCGGGCCCTCTTAATGGAGGTAATACCCTACTTCCTGCTTGATTGACTTTGATGAGTATAGGGATTACAAGAGTTGATCTACTTGAGATCGTAATGGCTAAACCCTAGATGTCTAGCATGTATGGTTGTTATTGCCTCTACGGAATAAACCCTCCGGTTTATATAGACATCGGAGGGGCCTAGGGTTGTACATAGTTGGTTTACAGAGAAAGGAAGATACATTATCTGAATGCCAAGCTTGCCATCCACGCAAAGGAGAGTCCCATCTGGACATGAGGGAGGGCCTTCTATCTTATATCTTCACGGTGCATTAGTCCGGCCCATGTAACATAAGCCGGCTCCCTGAGGACCCCATAATCCAGGACTCCCTCAGTAACCCCTGAATCGGGCTTCAATGACGATGTACCCGGCGCATAGATTGTCTTCGGCATTGCAAGGCAGGTTCCTTCTCCGAATACTCCAAAGCAATCCTTCGTATATAAGAGTTGTATGCGGCTCTGTTTAACAACTACAACCCTAAGCAGTAAGGGCAAAAATACTTAAAACAAAATAAGTCACATCCACGGGCAACTTTTTCGGTGAGACATTATGTTCTGGCCTTGTTATTATTCTGAACCGTTTTACAGCCCCTGCTTCGTGTTTTGAGGCACGACCAATGACACGTCTTGTCAAAGCAGAGATCGTGTCCCCTTATCATGGGATTCTCATCAATACGGGTTTGGGTAATCCAACCATGTTGTTCGCATGTCCCCTTGGGAATAGGCGAGGTTTAAGGCTTGTGGGGGGACGCTTGATATCCACTTCCTTTATAAGAAGATAAGGATCCGTCTTTTTACCTCACGCCTTCTTTCTCCTCAGCCCATCTGCCCTCGAGCTCCAGCGCCCAAGTTTCAATCTTTCCCATCGCCACCAAGCACCCTAGCCATGTCCAGATCTGGAACGCAGGGCAAGTGGATGGCTTCCTCTATTACAGAGGAGAACGTCAAGGAACTCCGGGAAGCAGGTGAGGGAGTCCTGGATTAGGGGGTATCCGGACAGCCGGACTATATACATCATCCGGACTATTGGAGCGTGAAGATACAAGACTCAAGACTCCGTCCCGTGTCCGGATGGGACTCTCTTTTGCGTGGAAGACAAGCTTGGCGATCCGGATATTGTATTTCCTTCCTTGTAAATGACTCCATGTAAACCCTAGCCCTCTCCGGTATCTATATAACCGGAGAGGTTAGTCCTTAGAAGGCCGATCACAATTACAACCATAATCATCATAGGCTAGCTTCTAGGGTTTAGCCTTTACGATCTCATGGTAGATCTACTCTTGTACTACTCATATCGTCAATATTAATCAAGCAGGAAGTAGGGTTTTACCTCCATCGAGAGGGCCCGAACCTGGGTAAACATTGTGTTCCTTGCTTCCTGTTACCATCAGCCTAAGACGCATAGATCGGGACCCCCTACCCGAGATCGGCCAGTTTTGACACCGACATTGGTGCTTTCATTGAGAGTTCCTCTGTATCGTCGCTGCGAGGCTTGATGGCGCCCTCAATCATCAACAACACGGTCTAGGGCGAGACTTTTCTCCCCGGGCAGATCTACGTGTTCGGCGGCTTCGCACTGCGGGCCAATTCGCTTGGCCATCTGGAGCAGATCGACAGCTATGCCCCTGGCCACCAGGTCAGGTTCGGAAACCTGAACTACATGACCGATATCTGCGGAGACTTGATCTTTGACGGAATCAGGCCTGAGCCAGGAGTGCTGGATAGTCACGATGAGCACGGCTTAGACCCGCTGTCGGACAATGCTTGGGATATCACCCCTGTAGTAGCCTCAGACCTAAATCTGGAGCAGATTGCATGGCCCAAGGACGAGTGGATGGACCCTGCCCCGCAGGCCGCACACTCATCGGCGGTAGAGCCGATCACATACCTTACCTCTAAGGAAGCCTGTGACACTGGACCCCCGGACTCGTATCCGGCTGTAGGTCCCAGTCCGCGCGCTCCCGATCCCGCCGAGCCTGGCTAGGCTCCGGTAATGGAGTTTACCGCTACGGATATCTTCTAGCACTCGCCCTTTGGCGACATGCTGAACTCGTTAAAATCTCTCTCTTTGACAAGAGACTCTTGGCCGAACTATGTCCGGCTCGAGTGGGAAGCAGGCGACGAAGGAACTCGTTGCCCACCCACCACCCACTTCATTGCCACGGTCGACGATCTAACCGACGTGCTTGACTTCGACTCCGAAGACATCGACGGTATGGACGACGATGCAGGAGAAGAACAGGAACCACCGCTCACAGGACGGCGGGCAGCCACCCCTTCATACGATATATACATGGTGGACATGCCTAAGGAGGAGGACGGCGACAATCCGGAAGATAAAACCCCTGGGCAAAAACCAAAGCGACGGCACAGACGCCATTCCAAGTCCAGCAATAGTAAAAATAGCGACAAGAGCGCCAGAAGGATCGATACTCCAGTCAACTCCGAAGGCAACAATGACCATACGGACCCAGGGATGGAGCAGGACGAGCCAGGTCACGCCGAACACAGTTCTGAGCGGATGCCCCAACACAATGATCCCGAGGGACGAGTTCATCAAACCGACCCAGCACAAGAACACAATCCGGATGACGATGCATTCATCATCCCGGAAAAATGCGTGGAATGAGATAACCTCCACAGAAAGCTTATGGCCACTGCAAGAAGTCTAAAGAAGCAGAAGCAACGGCTAAAGGCCGCACAGGAAACGCTCAATCGTAGGTGGAACAAAGTGCTAGACACCGAAGAAAGATACGGCGACGATCGCCATACAAAGAGCTACCCAAAACGCAAGCTACTGCCAAAATCCGACGACGAGGCCGTTCCACCAAAGAATAACACGACCAGGAGGCCAGATGTACCGCTTCATAACCGCAGCAGAGTGGCTACCGACGCCGCGCACGATCTACGTGAGCACCTGGATAAGAAAGCCGGCGCGGCCAGGTCCATCTACGTATCTAAGGGACACACCCCGGCAAGGGACTATGGTCACCAAAACGATCATACCAACCAAATACCAGTTCGGAATAAACACCCGCCACAACAACAGCCGACGGCATGCCACAACACGTCCAGATACAAAGGGGCTGCTCACCCCCTGTGCTTTACCAAAGAAGTACTGGACCATGAATTTCCATAGGGTTTTAAACTTGTGAATATAGAGGCATACGACGGAACGACAGACCCAGGGGTCTGGATCGAGGATTTTATCCTGCATATACACATGGCTCGTGGGGATGACCTCCACGCCATCAAATACCTTCCCCTCAAGTTGAAGGGACCAGCTCGACACTGGTTGAAGAGCCTCCCCGAAAATTCAATTGGGAGTTGGGAGGAACTCGAGGATGCTTTCAGGGCCAATTTTCAAGGGACTTATGTCCGGCCTTCGGATGCGGACGATTTAAGTCACATAATCCAACAGCCCGGAGAGTCCGCCCACAAGCTTTGGAACAGATTCCTCACTAAGAAGAATCAAAATGTCGATTGTCCGAATGCCGAAGCCTAAGCGGCATTCAAACACAGCATCCGCGACGAGTGGCTCACCTCGGCCAAGAAAAGCCAAGGACAATGGCAGCCTTAACAAGCCTTATGACCCGCTTTTGCGCGGGTGAAGATAGCTAGTTGGCCCGTAAAGGCACCAGCGACCCAAGCACATCCGAAATAAGGGACGGCAACAGGAAGCCACGGTGTAATAAAAACAAACCCAAAACAAGGAAGAGAGCCCGGACAACACAACGGTCAATGCCGGATTCAGGGGCTCTCGACCTTATCAACAAAAGAAGCCATTTAAAGGCGGTAAAGAGGGACCGTCCGGTCTGAACAGAGTCCTGGACAGACTGTGCCAAATTAATGGCACCCCCGACAAACCTACGAACCACACACATAGAGAGTGTTAGGTCTTCAAGCAGGCCGGAAAATTAAATGCCGAACACAAGGGAAGGGAAACACCAAGTGAAGACAAGGATAAACCTCGCCAGCCAAACACTGGGGGACAGAAAAAATTCCCACCGGAGGTTAAAACAATAAACATGATCCACGCGACTCACACATCCACGAGAAGGCACGAACGCGCGCTCAGAGACGCGTACGATACAGAGCCCATCATACCCACACCTAACTACTGGATGGCTTGTCCGATCACCTTCAATCACACGGACTGCCTAACTAGTATTCGTCACGGAGGATCCGAGGCCTTGGTGCTTGACCCAATAATCGACGGATACCATCTCACCCACGTCCTCATGGATGGCGGCAGCAGCCTCAATTTAATATACAAGGACACTGTCCGCAGCATGGGGATAGACCGATCCAGAATTAGTCAAAGCAACACCACCTTTGAAGGGGTGATACCATGTGTTGAAGCCTACGGCAGGGGCTCCGTCATACTGGAGGTAACATTCGGCTCCCCAGGAAACTCCAGAAGCGAAGAACTACTCTTCACCATCGCACCCCTCCAAAGCGGCTATCAGGCATTGCTTGGAAGAATGGCCTTCGTCCGCTTCAACGCATTACCGCACTATGCCTACCTTACACTCAAGATGCCCGGTCCACGTGGCGTCATCACCGTTAATGGAAACACAGAGCGCTCTTCACGTGCAGAGGAACACACGACGGCCCTAGCGGACGGACTATAAGCGGCCTCCAATATCAGAAAACATGACTGGTCATTAAGACCACAGACACGGTTAGACGAGTCCGGCAGCCTGGATAAAACTGAACCAGGGCACCATATATGTAATCCCATAGAGGACACCAGGGGCTATAAATACTTAATATAGCCCCACACTTGGCTCAACCTTATTGGCAGGCCAACATCTTACACTTTTACAATCCATCGCATACTTATGTTGTACTCTCCTACACGAGTTTTCTTTTTTACAGACAACGTTCACGTGATACCCTTCCAGGATACGGCACAACGGAGACAAAGGCACAGACATGCAGCAGGGCCCTGCTCAAAAGGTTTCTTTTTAGATTAAGCCCCTGTGTAAACCTTTTCTATTGCCTCTTGTTGTTTAAACATCCCATGGGTTCCATACCCACAGAGGATACTGCCGTTATTGGCATTTCGCCACGACAGACTAATGCACGTACCTGGAAATACAGGGTTTATAATGAATGGGCATTCTTTAGCCCATTTTCTGCTATAAAGTCCGAATACCTTCGGGAGTGTTCAGCATCACGAGTTTGGCCTTATATGCATCAGCTCCGAATCATGTCTTTGGTCAAATGTTGGGTTTGCCAGGCTCCTTAGTTTGTCGCCTTATGTTTCGTTCTTATCGGTTAAGGCGGCCAAAGGAGAACTACTGCGATTGTGCCCTGGTTATTCCGGATGAGCACCTCAGTAGAGAAAGCCAAAAACTGACTGTCATGATACAGCGCGAGACTGTTCAACCACTCGAAGACTTACCGGAATCTTTAGGATTCCTCCGCATTAACGAAGGGCCGTTTCCCGGCCATGTACATATGCGCCCATATTCGGATGCACGCAAAAGTACTAGGGGCTACATAGTAGCCCCACTGTCAAACTCCTATGGCTAAGTGAAAGTGTTACAGCTATATAGTCCGGTTGCCTAGTTCGATGAGCGATCACCTCCTTAATGGACCAAGACGTTGGAACAAGTGTGATTATGCATATTTTTCGCGAACACCCCCGCATTGTATGCGTGGGGGCTGAAGCCAACGACTGCTAACTTTCAGAATTACCCATAGACATAAAAATGGCCGCACTGGAGGCATAAATAATACTTTCGGGCACAAAGTATAAATATAGCCTCATAATCAAAATAACATTGTTTTTACAATGATTCGATTTGTCACTCGAACAAGACATTCTTCGAGCACTGCGCCTCTATTAAGCGGGCACCTTCTGTTACCTGCGCCAAGTAGTGCTCGGCCGGATACTGGCCGCCCGCCGGATTCTGGGTCGCTAAAATGGTGGCCTCCATATATGTCCAATATGCTTTAACACGGGCAAGAGCCATTCGTGCACCCTCTATGCACGCCGACCTTCTCATGGCGTCGATCTGAGATACGGCCCCAAGGAACTGTTGCACCAAACCAAAGTAACTATCCGGCTTAGGCCCCTTTAGCCAAAGATGGTCTATTACAGACCGCATTGCAAGCCCAGAAAACATGTGAAGCTTCGCCACAACAGCCATCTTCTCACTTAACGGCAGCGGGCACGCGGGAGCATTGAATTGCGACCAGAAAAGCTTCTCCACTTCTTTATCACCTTGATCCTCGAAAAACTTGGTTGCATCAGCTGTACTCTTCGCCAAGTCCGCATACGCGTCTGCAGGACTCCAGCGTCCATCCAGGGGAGAATACTTCGGATCCAAAAACTTCGTCCGCAGTAAGTAGGAGCCCCCAGCCGCGATTTTACCGGCCTGTCGAAGCTCCTCCCGCACACCCCTGACTTTGGTCCGCATCTCCTTGGTGGCATTAAGTACCTTGTTCAGGTCAGCCAAATTAACCTGATTCTCCTTTTCAAGGAGCTCATACCGGTCGGCGGCATTTTTCAACTCCATAGCCATTTCGGCTATCTTTTCCTTGCTTCGGCGATGAGCAACCTGTTCGGCTCTCAATTCTTCGGCCGCCTTTAGGGCAGCCGCATTGCTAACCCAAGCTTGTTCCTTGGCCTGGGCAAGTTCCGCCCTCAGGGCTTCCACGACAGCAGCACCATCTGCAGTCCAAACATATTGCATTAATATTATGCCCCTCTCATATTTTCCTATACAACATAATAAGGAAAGCAGAGCACATACCTTGTGACTCGTTCAGCCGCTTGTTCACCAGCGTAATATCGACATCAATAGATCCGATCTGCCTCCTTAGTTCGGCAACTTCAACGGACTGGTCGGCTGCCGGACCCTTAGATACCTGTGCATATGTACAAACTATGTGATCCCCCGTTTGCCGCCTAGGGCGGGCAACTAGAGTCTCAGGGGCTACTATCCATATGGAGCACACCTAGCGCGTGCCTCACACCCAAAAATAGTGTATTTTTCACTACATACCTCAAAGCCTCTGAGCAGGCTCGTAAATGCTTCATTCAAACTGCTTGTGGCATATGAAATCTTCTTGTGCACCGTTGTCGGTGTCAAAACCGGCGGATCTCGGGTAGGGGTCCCGAACTATGCGTCTAGGCAGATGGTAACAGGAGACAAGGGACACGATGTTTTACCCAGGTTCGGGCCCTCTTGATGGAGGTAAAACCCTACGTCCTGCTTGATTGATATTGATGATGTGGGTATTACAAGAGTAGATCTACCACGAGATCAAGGAGGCTCAACCCTAGAAGCTAGCCTATGGTATGATTGTTGTTATTGTTGTTGTCCTACGGACTAAAACCATCCGGTTTATATAGACACCGGAGAGGGCTAGGGTTACACAGAGTCGGTTACAATGGTAGGAGATCTACATATCCGTGTTGCCAAGCTTGCCTTCCACGCCAAGGAAAGTCCCATCCGGACACGGGACGAAGTCTTCAATCTTGTATCTTCATAGTCCTGGAGTCCGGCCGATTATGATAGTTCGGCTATCTGGACACCCCCTAGTCAAGGACTCCCTCAGTAGCCCCTGAACCAGGCTTCAATGACGACGAGTCCGGCGCACATATTGTCTTCGGCATTGCAAGGCGGGTTCCTTCTCCGAATAATTTGTAGAAGATTGTGAACACCAGGATAGTGTCCGACTCTGCAAAAATAAGTTCCACACTCCATCGTAGAGAGAATAATATTTACACAAGTTCAATCTGTTGACGTATTTCGTGGTGTGACGTCACACCACAACCAAGCCTTCACTCGAATTGTTTTTATTACACCGCCTCAGCACATTTAGCGAAGCGGTTTCCTTGGCACGTCTTGTTGAAGCAGAGATCGTGCTCCCCCTATTCCGGGATTCTCATCAATACGGACGTGGGTAACCCAACCGCGCCATTGATTGCGGCGCTTGGGAGAAAAGCGAGTTTTACCAGGCCGGTGGGGACGCATAGTTTCGTCCGTCCATATATAAGGGGATAAGGATCCACCTTTTCACCTACGCCTTCTTCCTCCTTTGCTTATCCATCTCCATGCACTCGAGCTCCAGTGCCCAAGTCCGCACATCTCGCCTCGACCTCCTCCAGCCATGTCCGGAGCGGGAGGCAAATGGATGGCCTCCTCCATCACGGAGGGGCACATCAAGAGGCAGTGCGGCACCGGATACCTGTCCAGCGACATCGCGCACCGGCTCCCCAACAAGGGGCAGCTCATCCCCACCCCCAGGCCCCATGAGAGGGTGGTATTCCTTCCCCATTTCCTCCGCGGACTGGGCTTCCCACTTCACCCCTTTGTCCGGGGGCTCATGTTCTACTACGGCCTGGATTTCCATGATCTGGCCCCGAATTTCATCCTCAACATCTCGGCGTTTATCGTCGTGTGTGAGGCCTTCCTCTGCATCCAGCCCCACTTCGGCTTGTGGCTCAAGATCTTTAATGTCAAGCCGAAGGTCGTGAAGGGGAATCAAGCGGAATGCGGAGGCGCCATGGTGGGCAAGATACCCAACGTTACTTGGCTCGAGGGCGCCTTCGTGGAAACCATCAAGGGGTGGCAATCGGGGTGGTACTACATCACCGAGCCGCGTGACCCCAAATGGGCAGCGGCCCCCGAATTCAGATCTGGCATCCCCACACGGCTCACCTCTTGGAAGGAGAGTGGCCTGACTTGGGGCGATTCGGAGGAGCTGACCGGACTCCAAGCCTGTATCCAGAAGCTGGTGGACAAGAAGCTCAAGCTTGTCAACATTGTCCAGGTCATGCTTATCCGCCGGATCCTCCCGTGCCAACAACGGGCCTTTAAACTGTGGGAGTTCGATCCGGCTCAGCACCGAACCTTGAGCGGGCTCTTCGACACTAGGTATGAAGATGCCTGGAAGGTGCTTTTTAAGGGCGCCGAGGCCCCCGCATCCGCTACCAAAGATCGCGGATTCCGCTCGCAGCGTCCGGCTGACGAGGTAAATGATTTTACCCTTTACGGGATACTTGTTTTTCATAGTTTGACTCTATGCGGGATCTAAACTCCCTTTCCTTTGACAGGACTGGCTGAAGAAGGCCGAGCAGACTAACTGTCCGGCCCCCTTGCCAGAAGACCCAGTGGATGACCATCTGGGCGGGCTGCTGGTTCCGGCACCCCATGTGGTGCCGGAGAAGAAGGCCAAGAAGGAGGCCACGGGTACTCGAAAGAATTCCCGTTTTCAGGTGTCCGATGACTCCGAGGCGGACTCCTCCCACAAGGACGAGGAGAATAAGAAAAGGGCCTCTCCCCCATCGGGGGAGGGAAGAAAAGGAGGGCCTCCCCAACGAGGGAGGCCGAAGGGTCCAAGAAGGGAAGAACTCTTCCACCGGACTGTTCTGCCAACGCCGGTGACGACGACGGGGATTGGCCTCCGAGGGCCAAGCCCCTGGCGAGATTGTAAGTATCCGGACTCCCGAATGACTTCATGACTTGTCTTTTCGCCACTTGGTGTCTTTCTAACGCCGCATACAACCCTGCATTCCGCCCAAGGACGATCTTCCCGCTTCGTCGAGCGGGTCCTTGGGTTCATCGAATGTGAACAGCACTTCACTTCCAACCGCTTCTTCTCCCCGTGACGCTGACGACGTCGAGGTGGGATCCCAGAGAGGGACCCATCCGGAGGAGGAGGACCCGGAGGTAGCACAAGGCGACCTCCCGGACTTCGTGTCGGACTCCGCACCGGAACCTGCAGTGGTTTCGGAGTCCGGCGGGTGGACCCTTCGCAAGAAGGGTAAGACCGTGGCACCGGCGGCCTCCGTCCAACCAGAGGCGCCAGATAACTTGCTGGAGGCGCTCAACGGCACTTCCATCAAGGAGGAACACCGCACTGTCATGAGTGCGGTGATTCAGAAGGTCCAGCTCGCCAAAGGCGGGCTGACCGAAGCCTGCAGCAGCCTTCTATCAGGCTTTGAGGTAAGAATATTAATATATGTAAAATAGTACCGCATGGACAGTAGCCCCTGATGCTCGGTTCGGTGTTCGGAAAGAAAAGCCGGACTGAGGATCTAAAAAGATATACGCAGGAGTCATAAAAAGTATGTCGGTATGGGATTGCAGGCTACCCTGCTGACCTCTGCCGCACTGACTGCGGAGGTCAATGCTTTGAAGCAAAACCTCGAGCGGTCCGAGAACGAGCACAGCTGTGCCAAGAAGCAACTCGAGGACAAAGAAGGTGAGTAGCACCTTATTAAAGTTGTACCTTACAGAAAAGGATTTGGTTGCAAAAAGAATGACAAGGATAACATGGGTATTGCAGGGGCCACAAATGAGGTGGCGACCCTGAAGGAGGCAGTGTCCGTGGCCGAACGTAATGAGGCCGCGGAGCGCGCCGAGCGAGAGAAGCAGGAGGCGCGGGTGGCGGAGGTATGGCAAGAGCTCCAGGCTCTCGTGGAAAAACATGAGAGTTTGGAGCGTGACTCGAAGACTCGAGAGTCCGAGCTTGCATCGGCTCTTGAGAGTGCCAAAGCCGCTAAGGCCGAAGCCTACAAGGCCCTCCAGGAAATCGAGGCGTTGAAGAAAATAGCGTCGGGTAAGGCATTTTTCATGCAAAGCAAGCATGTGGATGTGGATTACGTGTTACTTACCCGAATTCGGAGCTCTCGAGGAGCGTTTGCAGATCTGCCCCGCAGCGTGTCCGATGCTGCCGCTTTCTACAGGGCCGAGGAGGGGAGCTCGACGGAGAAGGTCTTCTGGTCTCAGTATGCTGAGGCCGGACATCCGGTTCCCCTTAGCGACCAGCTGAAGCAGCTAGTCGAGCTCCACAAGGTGGCCGAACAGGCCATGAAGGGCCTCATAGTTTGGTTGTGGCCTAATGAGGCCATGCCTGGGAGCTACTTCGGCCCGGTGCGGTGGCTGGTGGATGCGTGTCCATGGGTTGAGGTCATCAAGCAATCCGCCTGTATTGAAGGTGCCCGTAGGGCCCTTGCCCGTGCTAAGGTGCACTGGGGCAAGATGGATGCTGAGAAGCCTGTGACGAACGCGCCACCGCCGGGCAAGGAGTATCGCACGCCCATGATGTATTATAAGAGTGTCCTGAAGGGTGCCCGCACTATTGCGGGTGAGTGCTCCAATAATGTAATATTTGAGTAAACTCGCATTTTGTTATCCTGTGCGCAGAAAACTTTGTTCATATGTGCTAAGCAACGCTTGTTGATTTAAAATATTACCTTCTGTGCGGCTGTTTATCAAATCTGAGTGATGGCAAGTCGTCGGCTTCAGCTCCCATGCCACGAGTGCTGGGGTGTTCGATATAAATTTGAGCACTCTTGTTCCCATATTTGGGTCCATCTAGGGAGGCGCTCAACACGACGAACTAGGCAACCGGACATATAATGCTTGAACACTCTCACTTAGCCATAGAATTCTATAATTTTAAATTTCGGCGAAGCCCCTAGTGTTCGGAAGGCCGAATTCGGGGCGCTATCCACGCCTGGGCCGGACAAAGTCGGTTCCTCGCTCTAAGCGGCATAAGTCCTTAGGGACTCGAAAAAACCTCTCGAACAGCGACCGGCTCTCGCCTCATCATGACGGTCAGTTTTAGCTTTCTCCACTGAGGCGTTAACCCAGCTCAACTGGGGCGCAATCGCAGTGGTTCTCCTAGTGCTACCTTAGCCGATACAACGGAACGTAAGGTACCAAAACATGGGAGCCGGGCAAACCCAACTATTGACCCAAGACATGATTCGGAGCTGATGCATATAATGCTATAAGTTCAGAGTGCCGCACTTGTGAAAGTGATCGGACTTATCACACCATGATGTGGGGAACATAAGCCCCTGGTGTTTTTAGCCGTACCAAAGTATACGGATGCAACATGTCGTAAATGAACATATGTATAAGAAAGAAATGCAATTATAAGCAAAAAGGTGCTGCATTGTTTTATTCAAGAAGTACTGCTATGAATGCAGAACGATACAAATAGTGCGATAAGCAAGGACGGGACTGTTAAACATGTCCCCTTCCAGGGGTAGGCTGCGGAGTGGTGTATAAAACAGATTAAATGCTCGTAAGGGAGACCACCTGGATATTCGTCGCAGCCTTTCTCCTTCCCTGGCTGTTGCATCGTGAGTTCGGCCGGTCTACTGTCGGACAGGGCCTCTGGTGAACATAGTCCTGTGGGTAAGAAAAAAAAGGAAAAAAAAAAGAAATGACACACTTAGGAGCCCTGATGTGGTTGAGCCGCATTCTGGGCCTGTCGTGGTCGTGCCCCTTCCCCTATGCCCATGGTATCTCCAGAGCGTCATGATGTATGCGAAGGACCAGTCTTGCAATCTTGCGAGGGCTAGGGTTGGGGTCGCATTGCTATGCGTGCTCAGAATGTGCCAGGTGGTCTTGTTGTAGGTTACTTCAGGCGCGTTTGGCCGTGTCTGGTCGCTTAACGGCCGGACTCGAGAATTGCCTTAAGAGGCTGCATTGTACTTCTGCCGCGAGAGCCGCTGTATGTTCCTCCGTTCGGAGGGAGCGCTCGGTGTTTCCGTTGACCGTGATGACTCCTCGAGGGCCTGGCATCTTGAGCTTGAGGTATGCGTAGTGCGGCACCGCGTTGAACTTTGCAAACGCGGTCCGTCCGAGCAAAGCATGATAGCTGCTGCGGAACGGAACTATATCGAAGATTAACTCCTCACTTCGGAAGTTATTCGGTGATCCAAAGACCACTTCCAGTGTGACTGAGCCCATACAATTGGCCTCTACACCTGGTATGACGCCTTTGAAGGTCGTCTTTGTGGGTTTAATCCTTGAGGGGTCTATGCCCATCTTGCGGACTGTGTCCTGATAAAGCAGGTTCAGGCTACTGCTGCCGTCCATCAGGACTCTGGTGAGGTGAAATCCATCGACGATTGGGTCTAAAACCAATGCGGCGAATCCGCCGTGGCGGATGCTGGTGGGGTGGTCCCTTCGATCAAAAGTGATCGGGCAAGAGGACCATGGGTTGAACTTCGGGGCGACTGGCTCCATCGCGTATACGTCCCTGAGTGCATGCTTCCGCTCCCTCTTGGGTATGTGGGTTGCGTATATCATATTCACCGTCCGCACTTGTGGGGGAAAACCCTTCTGTCCTCTGTTGTTCGGCGGTCGGGTCTCTTCTTCGTCATCGCTGTGCAACCCCTTGTCATTGTTTTCGGCGATTAGCTTGCCTGCCTGCTTGAATACCCAACAGTCCCTGTTGGTGTGGTTGGCTGGCTTTTCGGGGGTGCCGTGTATGTGGCACAAGCGGTCGAGTATTCGGTCCAAATTGGACGGACCCGTAGTAGTTCTTTTGAATGGCTTCTTCCGCTGACCGGGTTTCGAGCCTCTGAATCCGGTGTTGACTGTCGTATCCTCATTATTGTCGCCGTTAATGCGGCATTTGTTCTTGTTGGACGTGACCTGCCATTGCGATCCTTGGTATCCGGACTACCGGAATTTTTGCTGAGGTTGTTGCTGCGAGCTAGCCAGCTGTCCTCCCCTGCGCAAAAGCGGGTCATGAGTGATGTGAAGGCTGCCATGGATTTCGGCTTTTCCTGTCCCAGGTGCCGGGCAAGCCACTTGTCGCGGATGTTATGTTTGAAGGCTGCGAGGGCCTCCGCATCCGGACAGTCGATGATTTGATTCTTCTTAGTTAAGAACCATGTCCATAATTGTCTGGCCGATTCGTTTGGCTGCTGAATTATGTGGCTTAGGTCGTCAGCGTCTGGTGGTCGCACATACGTGCCCTGGAAGTTATCAAGGAATGCGGCTTCCAGGTCCTCCCAACATCCGATTGATTCTGCTGGCAAGCTGTTAAGCCAATGTCGAGCTGGTCCTTTAAGCTTGAGTGGGAGGTATTTGATGGCATGAAGATCGTCACCGCGGGCCATGTGGATATGAAGGAGATAGTCTTCGATCCAACCGCGGGGTCTGTTGTGCCGTCATAGGATTCGATATTCACGGGTTTAAACCCTTCGGGGATTTGATGATCCATTACTTCGTCTGTGAAGCATAGTGGGTGTGCGGCGCCTCTGTATTGGGCTATATCGCGACGAAGCTCCAACGAGCTTTGTCTATTGTGTTCGGCCTGGCCGGACTTACTGTGTCCGGCGCGACGGTTGTCGTCATGTATCATGGGGCGCCCACACGATCCGTAGATCGATCTTGATTGTCTTGCCTTATCCTCCAATATATCTCGCAAGTCCGGAGCATTCCCCTGTGGCCTTGTGTTGTTCGAGCGGTGCCGGGGTACGGTTATAGTGAAAGGCCTAGAGGCCTCTCTGTCGCGGCCGCGAGGTGGCCGGTCAGCCGTATTGTGCTCTGGTGATGCAGGTTTATATGCCTCCTCCTCTAATCGGGGGAGCAACTTGCGTTTGGGGTAGCTTTTGGAGGGGCGTTCGAGCTCATGCTCTTCGGCCGCAAGGACTTCAGTCCATCGGTCGGCTAGCAGATCCTGATCAGCTCTAAGCTATTGCTGCTTTTTCTTGAGGCTGTTTGCCGTGGCCATAAGCCTGCGTTTAAAACGCTCTTGTTCGACGGGATCCTCAGGCACGACAAATTCGTCGTCGTCGAGGCTTGCCTCGTCTCTGGAGGGAGGCATGTAATTATCATCCTTGACCTCTTCGTCTGCCACTCTCTCATGAGGTCTAGCATCTCCGTCCTCCTGCGCTGAATCTTGCTGGAGGGGGTTGTCTTCGGCACTATCTGGGGTATTATTATCTCCGGTGCCGGAATCGCCATTCTTGCTGTGGCGGGATTTAGAGCGGCGCTGCTGACGCCGACGCTTGGGTTGTTTCTTGGATGGGTCTTCCTCCGCTGTTCCTTCGCCATTCCCATCCTTTGGGATATCCACCATGTATATGTCGTATGATGAGGTGGCTTTCCAGTGCCCAGTAGGCGTTGGTTCTTGGTCATCTCCGGCATCGTCGTCCATACCGTCGATGTCGTCGGAGTCGAAGTCTAGCATGTCAGTTAGATCATCGACAGCGGCTACTAAGTGGGTGGTGGGTGGGTCTTGAATTTCTTCGTCGTCCGCATCCCAACCGTCCTGACCGCAGTCCGGCCAGGGCTCTCCTGATAACGAGAGATATTTTAGCAAGCTCAAAACATCGCCAAAAGGTGAGTGTTGAAAGATGTCCGCAGCGGCGAACTCCATGATCGGTGCCCAGTCGGATTCGATTGGTGGGGGCGCGAGAGGTTCGGAGTCCGGCAAGGAGTCCGGCACCTTGGAGTCACGAGCTTCAAAAGGGACAAAGTCAGTATTCGGCTCTATCACCGTAGAGGTTTCAACCCCAGAGGCGGTGTCTAACCATCCGTACATGATCTGCGCGGCCGGCTCCGAATCAAGGGTCGGAGCGGTCTCGTGTGCGGCCTCCAGGGCACTGTCCGGCAGCAGAGCTAAATCATGTCCATCATGACAGTGCAGCGCGCTCGGCTGTGGCTCGAATCCGTTGAAGATCAAGTCCCCGCGGATGTCAGCCATGAAGTTAAGACTTCCAAATCTGACCTGACGGCCTGGGGCGTAGCTTTCGATCTGCTCCAGATGGCCAACCGAATTGGCCCGCAGTGCAAAGCCGCCGAATACGAAGATCTGTCCGGGGAGAAAAGTCTCACTCCGGACCGCGTCGTTGTTGATGATTGAAGGAGCCATCGAGCCTATCGGTGACGACACAGAGGAACTCTCAATGAAAGCACCAATGTCGGTGTCAAAACCGGCGGATCTCGGGTAGGGGGGCCCGAACTGTGCGTCTAGGTGGATGGTAACAGGAGACAAGGGACACGATGTTTTACCCAGGTTCGGGCCCTCTTGATGGAGGTAAAACCCTACGTCCTGCTTGATTGATATTGATGATGTGGGTATTACAAGAGTAGATCTACCACGAGATCAAGGAGGCTAAACCCTAGAAGCTAGCCTATGGTATGATTGTTCTTATTGTTGTTGTCCTACGGACTAAAACCATCCGGTTTATATAGACACCGGAGAGGGCTAGGGTTACACAGAGTCGGTTACAATGGTAGGAGATCTACATATCCGTATCGCCAAGCTTGCCTTCCACGCCAAGGAAAGTCCCATCCGGACACGGGACGAAGTCTTCAATCTTGTATCTTCATAGTCTTGGAGTCCGGCCGATGATGATAGTTCGGCTATCCGGACACCCCCTAGTCCAGGACACCCTCAACCGTGCTCATTAACGAGCGGTGCTCCTCCGATAGTGCAGCTCGCTCCAGAAGGCCTATCAGTATGTCCGACCGGACATCGAACTGTGCCGGACCCTTCTCATCGCCCCCCGTGGGAGCCAAACGCTCCGGGCTCAGGGTGGCTGACATATTAGCTTCCGGCTTCGGCAGATCCGGACTCCTCCATGACGACACCTCGGTGTCGCCGGCCTCACGAGGCGGAGAGGTGGGTGGGGTCTCGCTCTACATCATCTCTGGAGGAAGATCCCCCGAAGACGAGCTCTGTTGACAAGAGCTTCTAGCCGGACTGCAAAAGACGAATCCTGGTTATTGATCTCAGAGAAACGCAGTACCTTCGAATTAAATGATTAACTCACGGCTTGGTTGAGGGCTAGCCTGTTGGCGGGCATGACGTGGTGAGGACGCCCGTCGGGGCAGAGCCCCCCGGCGACACTTTATTCCCCTGTTTGGGCATCTCCGTCTCCAAGTCTTTGGAGGTGGCCCTTTTCTTCCCGCGCGGGGAGGTGGCCTCGGATTCCCCTCCCCAACTATCCTCCCTTGGAGAGGAAGCAATTCCCCCAGTCCGGATGCGCAGTGTGTGAAGTTCGGCTTCACCATCCTTTCCTTCATCTTTCCCTGAGGGCATTTTGCTGAGCACTCGGCCAAGCATCTTGGGAATGGTTGGACCAGGCGAGCCTTCGGGAAGTGGCACCGGACACCTGATTCTCTCCGCCTTGCTGAGCCATTCCTGGCCACGGAGGGTTTTCAGAATAATGACTATGATGAATATAAAACAAAGTTTCCGGTATCAAGGTTACTTACTTGGGTATCTAGGCGACTGCAGCTTAGGCCCGCATCCTCGATGGTGTCCGGACACTCTACTTGTGGTCCGAAGAATAATTTACACGTCCATTCAAGCTTCAGGCCGAAGAAGTGCTTAACAGTCCACGGACCCTCTGGATTGAACTCCCACATCCAGAGAGGCCGGCGTTGGCACAGCAACATCCGTTGGATTAACATCACTTGAATTATGCTGACAAGGTTAATGTCCCTCTCAAGAAGCTCCCGGATGCGGCTCTGCAGTATTGGTACATCGCCAGCGGGCCCCCAATTCCATCCTACATCAGTCCAGGACACCAGTTGTGACGGAGGGCCCGAGCGGAACTCGGGGGCAGCCACCCACTTTGTGCCTCTGGGAGCCGTGATAAAACCACCTCCGTTGCCATACATCAGATACTTCTAGGAAAGAACCCTCTAGCCAGGGGGCATTGGCGTTCTTGCTTATATGGCACCTCCGCACTCTGCATGTCGCCCCTCGATCATCTTTAGTTTCACATTGAAGGTCTTGAGCCATAAGCCGAAGTGTGGAGTGACATGGAGGAAGGCCTCGCACGCTATGATGAACAACGAAATATGGAGGATAGCGTCCGGAGCTAGATCATGAAAGTCTAACCCATAATAGAACATGAGCCCCCTCACAAAGGGATCGAGGGTGAGGCCCAAGCCGCGGAAGAAGTGAGGAACAAACACGCCGCTCTCATTGGGCTCTGGTGTAGGGATGACCTGCCCTAGAGCAGGAAGCCTGTGCTGGATGTTGGCGGTCAGATATCCGACCTCCCTAAGCCTCGTAATGTCCTCCTCTTAGATCGAGGAGGCCACCCACCAGCCTTGAGGGTTGGATCTAGACATATGGAGGATCTGGGGTGTTTGAGGTTAGGTCTCGGGTGTTAGAACTCGAGGTGCAAAAAGGCGCAAGAGAGGTGGAAAAGAGGTATAGGCCTCGTCCCCTTTATAAAGGGGGGTGAATATCAAGAGTCTTCAGCATGACCGCTTGAGACTTATCTAAAAATACACGGAGTCATACCGACGGTCGTCGTGGGGTTACGCACGCTCATATTGATGGAAGATCCCGTAATAAGAGGAACATGATCTCTGCTTTGGCAGGGCGTGCCAATAAAACCACCTCGCAATGCAAGTCAAGGTAGGGCCAGGAAACACCGGTTCGTGTTTGGACAGGACACGATGCAAAGGCACAACGTACCGTAATAAGAGGAACATGATCTCTGCTTTTGCAGGGCGTGCCAATAAAACCGCCTCGCAATGCGAGTCAAGGTAGGGCCAGGAAACACCGGTTCATGTTTGGACAGGACACGATGCAAAGGCACAACGTACAAAGATTGCCAGCAGATCAGATTTATGCTATGTTCCCTACGATGGTATGTGAGAATCATCTCGCAGATCCGGACACGGTTAAAGTGTTCGATAATTACTTTGGAGTATTCGGAGATGGAACCCGCCTTGCAATGCCGAAAACAAGACTACGCGCCGGACTCATCGTCATTGAAGCCTTGTTCAGAGGCTACTGAGGGAGTCCTGGATTAGGAGGTATCCGGACAGCCAGACTATATACATCATCCAGACTATTGGAGCGTGAATATACAAGACTCAAGACTCCGTCCCGTGTCCGGATGGGACTCTCCTTTGCGTGGAAGACAAGCTTGGCGATCCGGATATTGTATTTCCTACCTTGTAACCGACTGCATGTAAACCCTAGCCCTCTCCGGTGTCTATATAACCGGAGAGGTTGGTCCTTAGAAGGCCGATCTCAATTACAATCATAATCATCATCGTCTAGCTTCTAGGGTTTAGCCTCTATGATCTCGTGGTAGATCTACTCTTGTACTACTCATATCATCAATATTAATCAAGCAGGAAGTATGGTTTTACCTCCATCAAGAGGGCCCGAACCTGGGTAAACATTGTGTCCCTTGCTTCATGTTACCATCAGCCTAAGACGCACATATCGGGACCCCCTACCCAAGATCCGCCGGTTTTGACACAGACAGCAAGGTACTTGGCTGCGGACATAGCCTACCGGCTCCCTGCCGAGAAGCAGATCATTCCCACCCTGGAGCCTAATGAGAGGGTAGTGTTCATCCTCCACTTCCTTCGTGGACTAGGGTTTCCCCTCCATCCTTTCGTCTGTGGTCTGATGTTTTACTACGGGCTAGATTTCCATGATCTAGCCCCAAATTCCTTCCTCAACATTTCGGCGTTTATCATAGTGTGCGAGGCATTCCTTCCTCAACATTTCGGCCTATGGCTCAAGGTCTTCGCGTGAAGCTAAAGGTGGTTGATGTCAACACGCAGAGTGCAGCAGAGCCATGGTGAGCAAGCTTCCCAACGTCACCTGGCCCAAAGGGACCTTTGTGGAGACCGTCAAGGGATGGCAACAAGGGTGGTTCAATCTTACAATGCTTGATCCCAGTGACAGAAAGGGAACTGACACGTATGTATCGTTGCTACTAAGGATAAAAAGACGGGATCCATATCTGCCGCAATAGATAAATGGATCTTGTCTACATCATGTCATCGTTCTTATTGCATTACTCTGTTTTCCCCTGAACTTAGTACACTAGATGCATGCTGGATAGCGGCCGATGTGTGGAGTAATAGTAGTAGATGCAGGCAGGAGTCGGTCTACTAATCTTGGACGTGATGCCTATGTAATGATCATTGCCTAGATATCGTCATGATTATTTGAAGTTCTATAAATTGCCCAACAGTAATTTGTTCACCCACCGTTTGCTATTTTTCTTGAGAGAAGCCACTAACGAAACCTACGGCCCTCGGGTCCTCTTCTCATATAATTGCCTTGCGATATACTTTTTCCTCGCGTTTATTTTCAGATCTATTAAACTAAAAATACAAAAATACCTTGCTGCAATTTATTTGTTCCGCGATCTATTTATCCCATCTACAAATTTACATCATGTCCTTTGCCTATCTTGAGGCGTCGTACCCGAAAGGGATTGACAACCCTTTAACACGACGGGTTACGAGGTGTTGTTATTTGTGTGCAGGGGTTGATTATGTTGTGTTTCTTGGTTCTCCTACTGGTTTTATAAGCTTGGTTTCATATCTGAGGGAAATACCTACCACCGCTGTGCTGCATCATCCCTTCCTCTTTGGGGAAAAAATTGTCGTAGCTTCAAGCGACATCAACCGCGGCCTCGACTATGCTCATCCGGCCACTCCCGTAAGTTTTCTGATAACTTTAATTCGTAAATCAAAGGAGTATATTAAGTTTCCATTATTCCCACAGGTCTAGACAAAGAAGGCGGAGCGGATCCAGTGTACGGCTCCGCTACACCAAAGACCCAGCCATCCCTCTATTAACAAAGATGCTGGTTCCGGTGCCGTATCAGGCGCCGAAGAAGAAGGTCAAGAAGAAGGGCAAGGAGGCCAGAAGTGGCCGTCTTTGGCCAACCGAACCCATACCAAGCAGTTACTTCAGGCTCGTGAAGCGGCTAGTCAATGCCTGTCCTCGGCTTGATGCTATAAAGCGGTCAGTCTGTATCGAAGGTGCCCGGATGGCCTTCGCCCGTGTCAAGGTGCAGTGGGCGAAGATAAGTGCCACCAATCTTGCAACCGAGGGACTGGCTGGAGGCAAGGAGCACCGCATGCCGGAGCGGTATTTCTACGAAGTCCTTGAAGGATCCCGCATTGTAGAGGGCCAGTGTTTGAAGGACATCATTTTTGAGTGAATGTATCTGTGATGCCCGAACTTTGTATTGTGAATACAAGGCCTTTATATAATATTTTTGCTTGTTTATCTTAAATTATTTCCCTCATATGCGGACATTTATGGTATCTGACAGTTGGTCAGTCGTCGGCTTTAGCCCCCACATAGGTAGTACGGGGGTGTTCGGAACAGCACATGAACACACTTAACCCAACGGCTTGGTCCTTGAAGGAGGTGTTAGTGTGGCGAACCAGGCAATCAGACTATGCAGCTTTATCACTCTCACTTAGCCATAGGAGTTTGACAATAGGATTGTAGGCGCAGCCCCTGGTTTTGTTTGCTTATCTGAACTTTGGTGTTGTAGATGCCTGACCAGGTGAAGACCGGTCCTTGGCGTAACACGAAAAAAATTGCAAGAGATTTATACTTAGTCACCGAAGAGCTGACCAGCTCTCGCCGCATCATGATAGTCAGTTTTCGACTTTCTCTACTGAGGCGTTTATCCGGATGAACCAGAAACACAATCGCAGTAGTTCTCCCTTGACTACCTTAGCCGAACAAGCGAAACGTAAGGTAGTAACCACAGGAGCCGGGCAACCCAACTATTGACCAAAGACATGATTCGAAGCCGATGCATATAATGATATATTTGGGATGCCGAATTGTACTGTAGAAGTGTTCGGACTTTATGTTAATTTTAAGAAACGTACGTGGCTGAATGGAGCCCGTGGCGATTTAAGTTGTGCCGAGGTGTACATGACAATCAGACAAAAAAAGAGGGAGTACAGATTAGGAAATAAGCCAGTACCGAATAGGTTGGGCGAAAAACTGTTTCCATTATAGTTTGATTGATACATCAAAACATATTTGTATAGATAATGCTATAAGCATTGAGGCTATTTTACATGCCGAGCACAAGGGAAAGCTGTGTACAAGTTCTAAAAAAAGGAAGAGGTGATCTTTGAAGATCCTTTAGATACTCAGTCACACGTCTGCGCTACTTTTCCTCTTGGTGTATAATCCTTTGAGAGGATCAACAATCTGGTTTTCCTAAGGGGCCTTGGAAAAATGGCCCTTGGCACCATCAAAGGGTGATGTGGGTTGTAATGAACCTGAAAAAACAAAAATAAAAAAGAGAGGATATGAGGGTCCATGTAGGGTCGAGCCGTATCGTGGACTTTATTTTTTATATCCTCCATCTTTGCCCATGGTATTTTTAGTGCATAGTTATATATGAGCGGTGTATATGCCGCGATTTGGTTGGGGATGAGACGGAGGCCGAATTGCTAATCGAGCTCCTGACAAGCTGGACTATCATTCTGCGGGGTAGCCCGGACTCGTTTGACAGTATCCAGGGGCTTGACAGTCGATGTAGGGTTTGGCTTGATAAGACCACCCTGTACTTCCCGCTGTGAGGGCCACGGTGTGTTCCTCGGTACGGAGGGAGCGCTCCATGTTTCCATTAACTGTTATAATACCACGTGGTCCTGGCATCTTAGGCTTTAGATAGGCATAGTGCAGGATTGCATTGAAGTGAGCGAACGTGGTTTGTACGAGCAGTGCATGATAGCCACTGCGGGAAGGGACGATGTTGAAGATCAAGTCTTTGATTTGGAAGTTGTCCGGCGAACCGAAGACTACTACCAATGTGATTGAGCCCGTGCAGCGGGCCTCCACACCGGGTATTACTCCTTTGAAGGTAGTTTTGGTGGGCTTGATTCTTGATGAGTCAATACCCATTTTGCGGACCGTGTCCAGATAGAGCAGGTTAAGGCTGCCACCGTCGTCCATGAGGACTCTCGTAAGGTGGAATCCATCAATAATTGGGTCAAGGACCAACGCAGCCAAACCTCCATGACAGATACTGGTCGAATGGTCTCTGCAATCAAAAGTGATCAGACATGCTGACCATCGGTTGAATTTTGGGGCGACTGGCTCTATCGCATAGATGTCCCGTAACGCGCGCTTGCGCTCCCTCTTGGGGATGTGGGTAACGTATACCATGTTCACCGCTTTAACCTTAGGGGGAATTTCTTCTGTCCCCCTGTGTTCGGTGGGCGAGGCTCCTCATCGTTGTCCTTGTTGGGCGACCCTTTCCCCTTATGCTTGGAGTTTAACTTACCGGCCTATTTAAAGACCGAACAACTTATGTTGGTATGGTTGGCAGGCTTGTCGAGGGTGCCGTGAATCTGGCAAGGTCGATCGAGTATTCGGTCCAGGCTAGATGAACTGTCTTTGTTTCTTTTGAATGGTTACTTCCATGATTGGATTTGGAGCCACTGAATCCGGCGTTGACCGCCATGTCTTCGGTATTACCATTGTTGCTTCGACACTTGTTTTTGTTGCGTCATGTCCTGTCGTTGTCGTTTCTGGCTTCAGAAGTGCCAGGGTCGCTGGTACTATTGCTGCTACGGGCTAGCCAGCTATCTTCGCCCGTGCAAAAGTGGGTCATGAGTGCTGTGAGGGATGCCATGGACTTCGGCTTTTCTTGGCCGAGGTGTCAGGGAAGCCATTCATCGTGGATGCTATGTTTAGAAGCTGCTAAAGCTTCAGCTTCCGGACAGTCGACAATTTGGTTCTTTTTAATTAGGAACCTGGTCCAGAATTTTCTGGCTGATTCTCTGGGCTGCTGGACTATGTGGCTAAGGTCATCAGCGTCCGGAGGCTGGATATAACTGCCTTCGAAGTTGTCTCTAAAGGCATCTTCCAAGCTTCCAATGGAGTTTTCTGGGAGGCTGTTTAACCAGTGCCAAGCTGGTCCCTTAAGTTTTAGGGGGGGGGGTATTTAATGGCATGTGTCGGTGTCAAAACCGGTGGATCTCGGGTAGGGGGTCCCGAACTGTGCGTCTAAGGCTAATGGTAATAGGAGGCGGGGGACATGATGTTTACCGAGGTTCGGGCCCTCTCGACGGAGGTAATACCCTACTTCCTGCTTGATTGATCTTGATGATATGAGTATTACAAGAGTTGATCTACCACGAGATCGTAGAGGAAAAACCCTAGAAGCTAGCCTATGATTATGATTGTTCTTGTCCTACGGACTAAACCCTCCGGTTTATATAGACATCGGAGGGGGCTAGGGTTACACAGAGTCGGTTACAGAGAAGGAGATCTACATATCCGAATTGCCAAGCATGCCTTCCACGCAAAGGAGAGTCCCATCCGGACACCAAAGTATATAGTCTGGCTGTCCCGAGGACCCCTTAATCCCGGACTCCCTCAGTAGCCCCTTAACCAGGCTTCACTGACGATGAGTCCGGCACGCAGATTGTCTTCGGCATTGCAAGGCGGGTTCCTTCTCCGAATACTCCATAGAAGATTTTGAACACAAGGATTGTGTCCGTCTCTGCAAAACAAATTCCACATACCACCGTAGAGAGCACAATATTCCAGAAATCTAATCTACCGACAACTTTTCATAGCGTGACATCACGTCACGGCACGGTCATTATTCGAACCGTTTTTCCCAACCTGCCATCGCACATATCACGAGGCGGTTTTATTGGCACGTCATGTCGAAGCAGAGATCGTGTCCCCTTATCACGGGATTCTCATCAATACAGGTGTGGGTAACCCAACTGTGCCATCAATCATGGCGCTTGGGGAATAAGCGAATTTACCGGGCAAGTGGGGAGGCACAGGATCTCTGCTGGCTTTGTAAGGGGATAAGAACTCCCTTTTTCACCCACACCTTCTTCTTCCTCTGCTCATCTGTTCCTTCTCGCTCGAGCCCTAGTGCCCAATCGTTTGTCTTCACCACCCAAAAAGGTTCCCCGAAAATGTCCGGATCCAGAGTAGGAGGCAAGTGGATGGCCTCTACCGTCCAGGAGAAGGATATCAAAAAGCTTCAGGGGGGGCGGGTATTTGGCCAAGAGAATCAGCCACCGTCTTCCAACGGCGGGACAGATCGTCCCCACTCCAGAACCCCATGAGAGGGTAGTATTCCTCCCTCATTTTATCCGCGGGCTAGGGTTTCCCCTCCAGCCATTCGTTCGCTGCATCATGTATTATTACGGGATCGATTTTCATGATCTATCCTCCAATTCCTTCCTCAACATCTCAACATTCATCGTCGTTTGCGAGGCCTTTCTCTGCATCCCGCCACACTTCGGCTTATGGCTGAAGGTTTTTAATGTGAAGCCCAAGGTAGTGAGTGGCGAGCACACCGAGTGCGGAGGTGCCATGGTGAGCAAGATGCCCAACATTACATGGCCAACAGGTACTTTCAATGATTCCATCAAGGAGTGGCAGCATCGGTGGTTTTACATCACCGAGCCACGCGGCAAGGAATGGGCCGCTGCTCCGAAATTCAGATCCGGAGCCCCCTGCGACTTACGTCCTAGCCTAAGAAAGGCCTGAACTAGGCTTCGTCTGACGAACTATTGGTGCTCCAGACGCATGTCCAGGATATGGAAGACAAGAACATCAAGCTTGTCAATGTAGTCCAGGTGATGTTAGTACGCCGGATTCTACCTTGTCAACATCGGGCTTGCAATTTATGGGAGTTTGACCTGGCCAAGCACCAGACCCTGCTAGAGCTCTTTGGCTCCTCACACAAGGACATCTGGAAGGTGCTTTTCAAGTCCGGCAAATCGTGGCCGGACTCCACCGAGGACCGCGGGTACCAACTATCTCCCCTACAAGTTCGATAAGTCACTATACGTTGACAATTCATATGTTTCATTTGCATATCATTATAAAAATGCTTAATGCGTTTCCCACAACTTTCCTAGGGCTAGGCGAAGAAGGCAGGGCGGATCTACTGTCCGGCCCCGCTGCCAGAAGAACCGGCCGGCCCACTTCTGATGAAGATGCTAGTCCCGGCGCCTTACAAAGCACAAAAGAAGAAGGCCGGGAAGGAGGCCAAGAAGACCAGGGGTGGTCTCCGTCGCCGTGGCGCTTCGGACACAAAATCCGAAGACTCCAATGCCCATTCTTCCTCCGAAGAGGATGAGGAGGAGGAGGAAGACGAATCCCCCGCGGGGGAAGAAGGAAAAGGATGGCCTCCACGTCCTTGGAGGCCGAGTCGCCTGAAAGGGGAAAAACTCCCCTTTCAGAGGAGTCCACTGCTGCCGCCGATAGCAGCCCCCGGAGTGGGATCCCAGGGCCCAGCCCCTGGTGAACTCGTGAGTATAAAATCAAACATGCTTATGCGTCCAGACTTGTCATGGCATAACATTTTAATCTGAGCCATACTTTTTAGAGTCATGCAAGGTCCCGCGCCGAACAATCCTCGTCAGAGGATTTGTTGGGTTCGGATGCTATGGAGAGCGGGACACCCTCGAAGGCCCCCTCCCCCAAACGTGTGAATGACACCGAGGTTTCATCCCAGAAGGACCCGGGCCACGGAGGGGGGGGGGGTCGCAAGGGCGGCGCCAGGAGGCCAGATTTCAGGGTCCGTACACACGGGAGAGAAGGCTCCCATGGACGTCGACGGCGGGGGTCGTCTTGAATCCGGCCCCCAGCCGGACACGATTCCGGATACCAATAATGCCCCAGAATCAGGCAGGCGACCTCCGTCGGCTGGAGGGGGTGTGTTTGTTCTACCGGCAACCTCTATCCAACCAGAGGTGTCGGATGCTTTATTGGCGGCGCTGAAGAGTGCCTCCATCATTGATGAACACCGTGCACTTATGGGTGCGGTGATTGAAAAGATTCAGTCTGCTGAGAGTGGAACGTAAGGTCATTTCTATTATTTATTGCTTGTCGTTTGAAAGTTTTTCCTCCCGTGCGGCCATTTTATATATTAATCCTGAGAGTTGGCCAGTCGTCGGCTTCTGCCCCCACGTAGTAAGTACGATGGTGTTCGGGATAAACCTGAGCACCCTTTATCCCAGTTTTCGGTCCTTGAAGGAGGTGTTCAGCACAGCGAACCAGGCAATCGGACTATAGGTCTTTAGCACTCTCACTTAGCCATAGGAGTTTTAAAAGGAAGGTAGGTGCAGCCCCTAGTGTTCGGAAGACTGCACGAGGGGCTCTATAAGTGCCCGATCGGAAGAAAAGCCGATCCATCGCATGCTGCATTGGTTATGGCATTATGCGGGAGAAATCCTTAAACATTTTACAACCTCTCAAACAACTGACCAGCTCTCGCTGTACCATGACAGCCAGTTTTCGGTTTTCTCTACTGAGGTGCTCGTCCGAATGAACCGGGACACAATCACAGTAGTTCTCCCTGTGCTACCTTAGCTGATATAGCGGAACGTAAGGTAGAAAAACACAGGAGCCGGGCAAACCCAACTATTGACCCAAGACATGATTCGGTGTTGATGTATATGATGCTATAAGTTCGGGGTGCCGAACTGCCGTGAAGGTGTTCGGACTTTATTGCCGTATTATGGGTATAATGAAGCCCCTGGCATATTAAGGCATATCGCGATGTGCAGCTGCCTTTTGACAAAAGAGTTTTAATAAGAAATAGCAGCAAACAAGCATCATATAAATCCACATGTTGTATTTGAATAATACGTCGATGTGTATGAGTACAGTTAATGTGATAAAAAGAAATATGACTGCGGAACCTACTGGGAGGAAGTTGTATGCGGATCCGGAGTGTAGTCGGATGATCATAGAGGGGAATACCTAGAGATTCCCTTACGCATTCGAACTGTTTCCATGCCATCCATCCTGGCCTATGCAAAGGTGAACCTGCAAAGAAAATGCAAGAAATGGTTTTGTGCCACAGAGCGGTTGAGCCGCAGTATGTGGCTTATCTTAACTTTTGCTGAAGTGTTTTAATTAAGCTCCGTATGAGCCGGGCTATCCTGCCGCGCAGTAGTTCAGACTCCTTTGGCGGTGTCCGAGATCTTGGCCGTCGACTTGAGGTTCGATTGAAAGGTGCCATTCGTTGCTCTTGCTGTTAAAGCGGCGGTAGACTCTTCGGCAGTGAGGGGGAGTTCGGCCCTGCCATTAACCGTGATGACGTCGCGCGGACCGGGCATCTTGAGTTTACGGTATGCATAATGTGGCACCACGTTGAATCGAGCGAACGCAGTTCGTCCAAGCAGTGCCTGATAGTCACTATGAAAGGGGACGATGTCGAAGACTAACTCTTCGGTACGGTAATTGTTTGGTGATCCGAAGACTACCTCCAGATGATGGAGCCTGTACAATTGCCCTCCACACCTGGTATGACACCTTTAAAGGTGGTTTTAGTTAGCTTGATCATCGAATGATAGATACCCATCTTGCGCACTATGTCCTGATACAGCAGGTTTAGACTGCTACCTTCGTCCATAAGGACTCGTGTGAGGTGGAATCCATCAATTTTTGGGTCAAGGACGAGTGCATCTGGATTGCCCTGATTGGTATTGGCCGGACGATCCTTACGATCAAAGGTGATCAGCCATAGTTAGTATTCTGGGGCGATTGGCTCCGTTAAGTCGACATCCCTAAGAGTGCATGTTTGTTCCAGCTTGGGAATGTGGGTGGCGTTTATCGTATTAACTGTTTTGATTTGCGGGGGAAATTTCTTTTGCCCTCCTGTATTCAATGATCGAGGCTCCTCCTCATCAGCATTGCTTTGAGACCCCTTCCCCTTGTTTTCGGCACCTAACCTGCCGGCATGTCTGAAGACCCATCATTCTCTGTTGGTATGATTGGCTGGTGTTCCTGGGGTGCCATGAATTTGGCATGGACGGTCGAGTATGCGGTCCAAACTGGATGGGCCCGAATTGTTTTTGTTGAATGGCTTTTTCCGCTGACCGGATCTGGAGCCACTGAATCCGGCATTGACTGCCGTGTCTTTGGTGCTATTACCGTTTTTGCGACGCTTGTGTTTGTTGCGTCATGGTTTGTCGTTGCTATCTCTGTCTTTTGATGTGCCAGGATTGCTTGTTGTGTTGTTTCTATGAGCCAACCAGCTATCCTCGCCCGCACAAAAGCGGGGTCATGAATGTTGTGAGGGCTGCCATGGACTTTGGCTTTTCTTGGCCGAGATGTCGGGTAAGCCACTCGTCATGGATGTTATGCTTAAAGGCCGCTAGGGCTTCAGCATCCGGACAGTCGACAATCTGATTCTTTTTAGTTAGGAACCGAGTCCAAAATTTCCTGGTTGACTCTTCAGGCTGTTGGGTTATGTGACTTAGATCATCATCGTTCAGTGGTCACACATAAGTGCCCTGGAAGTTGTCCAGGAATGTGTCTGCCAGGTTCTCCCAACTCCCGATGGAGTTTGCCGGCAAGCTATTCAGCCAATGCCGAGCCGGTCCCTTGAGCTTTAGTGGGAGCTACTTGATGGCGTGTAGATCATCTCTGCGGGCCATGTGAATGTGGAGGAAGAAATCTTCTATCCATACCGCGGGGTCTGTAGTACCATCATATGATTCAATGTTCACGGGTTTAAACCCTTCTCGGAATTCATGATCCATTACTTCATCAGTGAAGCATTGGGGGTGTGCGGCACCTCTATGCCGGGCTACATTGTATTCGGTCTAGCCGGGTTTGTTGGTATATCCGGCGTGACGGTCATCGTCACGTGTTGGGGCACGCCCCCGTGATCCATAGATCGATCTTGACTGTCCTGCTTTGTTTTTCAATTTGTCTCGCAGGTCATGCATGGAGCCCCGGGCCTTCATGTTTTTGCTTGTTTGGCGTCGGGGTGCGGGCTGGACTTCGGGCTGTAGCTCCGCTTTGTCTCGGCCACGAGGTGGCCGGTCAGCCGCATCATGCGTTGGTAGTGTAGGCTTTGATGCCTCCTCCTCTAGTTGAGGTAGCAACCTGCGCTTTGGGTAAATTTTGGTAGGACGCTCGAGTCCGTATTCCTCGGCTGCCAGGACCTTGGTCCATCTATCAGTTAGCAGATCTTGATCAGCTTGAAGCTGCTGCTGCTTCTTCTTTAGGCTGTTTGCAGTGGCTATAAGCCTACGCTTGAAGCGCTACTGTTCAACGAGATCCTCAGGCACGATGAATTCTTCGTCGCCAAGGCTCACTTCGTCTTTGGAGAGAGGCATGTAATTATCATCCTCTGATTCTCCATCTGTTGCATGTTCCTTAGGGCTAGCTTGCCCATCTTCTTGCTCGTCCTGCTCAAAGCCTGGCTGCGCGGGGTTGTTTTCGTCTTCGGCACCATCCGGATTGTTATCATCTCTTGTGACAGTATCACTATTTTTGCTATGGCGGGGCTTGGAGCGGCGCCTATGATATCGGTGCTTAGATTGCTTCTCCAGGGGATTATCTTCTGTTGCCTCATCGCCATTGCTTTCTTTGGGTGTGTCCACCATACATATATCATATGATGAGGTGGCTGTCCAGCGCCCTGTAGGCGGTGGTTCCTATTCTTCATCGTCGCCCATACCGTCGATGCCTTCGGAATTGAAGTCAAGCATGTCGGTTAAGTCATCGACAGTGGCTATTAAGTGGGTGGTGGGTGGGGAACGAATTTCTTCATCGTCCGCTTCCCACTCGAGCCAGACATAGTTTGGCCAAGAGTCCCCTGACAGAGAGAGAGAGACCTTAATGAATTTAGCACATCACCCAAGGGCGAGTGCTGAAAGATATCCGCAGAGGTAAACTCCATGACCGGTGCCCCATCAGATTCAATAGGCATGGACGTACGTGGTTTGGATCCTATGGCCGGAGACGAATCTGAGGGTCCGCCAACGCAGGTATCTTTAGAGGTGAAGTCCGTGTTTGGCTCCAGCGCCGATGAGTGTGCAGTCTCCGTGGCAGGGTCCATCCACCCGTCCTCTGATGGCGCGCTCATATGATGGGCACCAAAGGACAGCAACATAACCACAAGCAAATTAAACCAATCATAGCAATTCACCAATTACCGAAAGGACAACGAAAATCTACTTAGACATCATAGGATGGCAACACAACATTGGATAATAAGATGAAGCATAAAGCACCATGTTCAAGTAGAGGGTACAGTGGGTTGCGGGATAGTGGACCGCTGTAGTTAGATGGGGAAGGTGATGGAGATGTTGGTGAAGATGACGGAGGTGTTGGTGTAGATCACGGTGATGATGATGGCCCCGGCGGTGTTCCGGTGCCACCGGGAGAGAGGGGGAGAGAGCCCCCCTTCTTCTTCTTCTTCCTTGACCTTCTCCCTAGATGGGAGAAGGGTTTCCCCTCTATTCCATGGTCTCCATGGCGTGGGAGGGGTGAGAGCCCCTCCAGGATTGGATCTGTCTCTCTGTCTCTCTTTGTTTCTGCGTTCCTCTGCGTTCCAGATTCTGGCCTTTCACCATTTCTTATATTCCCGGAGATCTGTAACTCTGATTGGGCTTAATTTTGGACACGGTCTCTATCCGGATATTAGCTTTCTTGCGGATAAAGAAGGGAACCAACCGCCTTACGGGGTGGCCACGAGGGCCCAGGGTGCGCCTGACCCCCTGGGGTGCGCCCCCCTGCCTCGTGCCCCCCTCGGGCGTCGTCTCGCGTTGATTCTTCTTCCCAAAAATCATAAATATTCCAAAAAAATCTCCGTTAGTTTTTATCCCGTTTGGACTCCGTTTGATATGGGTTTTCTGCGAAACAAAAAACATGCAACAAACAGGAACTGGCACTAGGCACTGGATCAATATGTTAGTCCCAAAATTAGTAAAAAAAAGTTGCCAAAAGTATATGAAAGTTGTAGAATATTGGCATGGAACAATCAATAATTATAGATACGATGAAGACGTATCAAGCACCTCTTCCCATTGCAAGATAAATAGATCAAGTTGTCCAAACAAAACCCAAATATCAGAGAAGAAATATGAGGCTATAAGAGATCACACATATAAGAGATCAAAGAACTCAAATAACTTTCATGGATATAAAAAGATATAACTGATCATAAACTCGATGTTCATCAGATCCCAACAAACACACCGCCAAAAGACTTACATCATATGGATCTCCAAGAGATCATTGTATTGATAATCAAGAGAGAGAGAGAGAGAGATAGGAAGCCATCTAGCTACTAACTACGGACCCCGAAGGTCTACAAAGAACTACTCATGCATCATCGAAGAGGCACCAATGGAAGTGGTGAACCCCTCTGTGATGGTGTCTAGATTGGATCTCGTGGTTCTGGACTTTGCGGCGGCTGGATGAAATTTTGTCGACTCCCCTAGGGTTTCTGGAATATTGGGGTACTTATAGAGCAAAGAGTCGGTCCAGGCGGCACCCGGGGTGGGCACAACCCACCTGGGCGAGCCTGGGCCTCCTAGCGTGCCCAGGTGGGTTGTCCCCTCCTCGGGACTCCCCCCAGGTGCAAATAGGGCCCGTTGTGTTCCTTCTGGCCCATAAAAAATCATTGTAAATTGGTGTGGCATTTGGACTCCTTCTGATATTGATTTCTTGCAATGTGAAAAACATGCAGAAAACAGCAACTGGCACTTGGCACTATGTCAATAGGTTAGTAATAAAAAATGATATAAAATGACTATATAATGATTATAAAACATCCAAGATTGATAATAAAATAGCATGGAATAATCAAAAATTATAGATACGTTGGAGACGTATCAAATATCAACCCCAGGCTATTGCTCCCCGGCAATGGCGCCAAAAAATAGCTTGATAATCCCCAAGTGCAGGGAATCATCGTAGCAATTTCCAAAGGTGGAAGTGATAAGTATGGAGTGTCGAACCCAGAAGGACCTAAAGGTAAGATCAATATTCTCTCAAGTCCTATCTGCCACTGATACGACTCTGCGTACACCGAACATTTGCTTCCAACTAGAAATGAGAAATAAAACTATGTTGTGGGTATGAAGAGGATAACTTTGCATGATATCAGAGAGCTAAAATATAAAAGTAGGTGTTGTTATCATAAAGTTATAATATATTACTTAAGTATTATAACTAGCGAGTGTGGAATAATGATGGGTCGGTATGCAGAATTGTCCTAAGCAATTGTTAACAAGATCAGTAATCATTATTGCAATTTCATATGAGGGAGAGGCATAAGCTGCATACTTTCTCTACTTGGATCATATGCACTTATGATTGGAACTCTGGCAAGCATCCGCAAGTACTAAAGATCATTAAGGTAAAACCCAACCATAGTACTAAAGCATCAAGTCCCCTTTATCCCATACGCAACAACCCCCTTACTCGGGTTTATGCATCTGTCACTCAAGCAACCCACTATAAGTGAATCATGAACGTATTGCAACACCCTACATCGGGAATCCCTCACGTGTGCGCAGCACGGAAGGCACAATAGGATAGCACCAAAATAAAACATACAACTCAAACCAAACTAGATCATCAATCAACCCAAAGACAAAAGGATATCTACTCAAAACATCATAGGATGGCAACACATCAATGGATCATAATGTGTGGCATAAAGCACCATGTTCAAGTAGGGATTATAGCGGGATGCGGGAGAGTGGACCCCTGAAAATAGATGAGGATGAGGATGATGATGATGATGATGATGATGATGATGATGGTGATGTTGATGAAGACGATCACCGCGGTGATGATTCCGCTCCTGATGGCACTCCGGCACCACCGAGAGAGAGGAGCAGAGGTTCTCTCCCTTGTGCTTCCTCCTACATGGCCTCCCCTGGATGGGGAGAGGTTCTCCCTCTAGTCCTTGGGCTTCATGGCGATGATGGCCCCTCCGAGATCCTCCCCCATGGCCTCCGGTGATGCCGGAGAGGGCCTAGATTGATTTCTCGTGGTTCTGGAGGCTTGCGGCGGCGGAACTCCCGATCTCTCTTCTGTTCTGGGGTTTTTAGGATTTATAGGAAGGGTTGGCGTCAGTTTCACCTCAAGGGGGCCCACGGGGAGGTCATGAGATAGGGGGCGCACCCTAGGGGGGCTCCACCCTCGTGGTGGCTGAGGGAGTCCTGGATTAGGGGGTATCCGAACAGCCGGACTATATACTTTGTCCGGACTATTGGAGCGTGAAGATACAAGACTCAAGACTCTGTCCCGTGTCCGGATGGGACTCTCCTTTGCGTGGAAGACAAGCTTGGCGATCCGGACATTACATTTCCTTCTTTGTAACCGACTCCATGTAAACCCTAGCCCTCTCCGGTGTCTATATAAACCGGAGAGTTTAGTCCTTAGAGGGACGATCACAATCATAATCATCATAGGCTAGCTTCTAGGGTTTAGCCTCTACGATCTCATGGTAGATCTACTCTTGTACTACTCATATCATCAATATCAATCAAGCAGGCAGAAGGGTTTTACCTCCATCGAGAGGGCCAGAACCTGGGTAAACATTGTGTCCCTTGCCTCCTGTTACCATCAGCCTAAGACGCACAGATCGGGACCCCCTACCCGAGATCCGCCGGTTTTGAAACCAACATTGGTGCTTTCATTGAGAGTTCCTCTGTGTCGTGGCTGTAAGGCTCGATGGCATGTCTCGTTGTCAAGGACAACATCACCTCTGGGGAGCACTGGCTGTAGGCCAAACTCTCTGACTTGGTGGCTTCATCATGGCTGCCCCATCGGCTGTCGCGCCGACGATGACCTCTTGAGTCATCACGCATAGCCTCCATGTTGATTCGCAACTCGCCGAACAGATGGATCTTATGGAGCTCTCCTCCCATAATGAGCTCTTGGATCGCATCGCCACTTTGGGAGTCGCCACAGACTATGACCGGATCGGGCTTAAACCCGACCAAAGGGGCATTAAATCCCCGCCGTCCACCCACGAGATAGCGGTAGTGGAGGAGCCACATACTGATCACCCCTCTATTTTGAGGACAAATTATGTCCGGATCACCGAGCTCCCTGAGCCGGACACCCGCTCAAGGGAAGACATGACCTAGACCCCGGACTTAGAATCGGGTATTGGGCCGGAAAAATTGGGCAGCACCTCAGATCCCAAGCTGTCAAACTCGAAAGCTCCCCTGCCCCTGGGCACTAGATCGGATCAGAATCCGGATTCAGCTACGCCCACCCACCAGGACTTAAACCGTCTCTCCCATATCAGACAAGAGCCCCAAGAGACAGTACATCGCTACTGGGCCAGATTCCTCCTTGTGCTAAATAAGGTCAAGGACTGTCGTGAGGAGGACGCAGTCTCACTTTTCTGCAAAAACTGCATGAACGAAGGAATCCTTAATGCTATAAGTCGCCGTGACATAGTACACTTTGCTGACTTGGCAACCCTAGTACAGAAGTACTGTGTGATGGAAAGCGCTTGGAAAACCCAAACCGAATTTTGCGACAGTCCGGCTCTCACCAAAACCTTTATCCGAGCTAAACGGGCGAACTCTCATAAGTCGGCCGATCCAATCCCCAAGAAACCAAAGCCCACCCCAGGGTGTGGAACCATATTGGAAGAGTGGCTCAATGGGCCATGTAAAATCCACAGTGCCCTGGACACTACACCAACACATAGCCTTAGAGCATGTTGGATACTCCGGCAGGTAGCAAAAAGTGGCGAGGATCTCCTTGTAAGCCATAAAGCAGAACAACATCCCACCAAAGAAAACAATATGGTACTGACAGTCTTCGAGACTTTCGCCTCAAACGATAGGCGCAAGCGAGCTCATCGAAGCTCCGCTGAAATCTGCCATGTGGCAAAAATAAATCCGTGGAACGACACTGCTATAACTTTCAATGCCAGTGATGAACCTCGATTCCAGACCATCCGGGCACCAGCCGCTCTGGTCCTTAGCCCAATCGTGGACGGCTTTTGGCTCACTAAAGTATTAATGGACGGCGGAAGCAGATTAAACTTGATCTACGAAGAAACACTAGACAAGATGGAAATTGATAAAAGCCGCATTGAACAAAGCGGCACAACCTTCAGGGGAATCATCCCTAGTCGGGAAGCACGGTGTGCGGGAAAATCACACTCGATGTGGTATTCCGCACTCTGGAGAATTACATGTCCGAAGAAATCACATTCCATGTGGCACCTTTCAATAGCGGATACCACGCCCTTTTAGGGCGGGACGCGTTTACAAGCTTTCAAGCTATACCCCATTACGGGTACATGAAGCTTAAAATTCCTGGACCCAATGGAATCATCACTCTAGCTAGTGATCCGGACGTCGCACTTCGCGCCGAAAACAAAACCGCAGCACTAGCCCTGGAAGCATTATCCGAAGCCCTAGCAGCCAAAGAACTAATAATGCTGCGTGCCACCATGGACAGGGACGACATGATACTCGACAAGCGACCCAAGTCCACCTCATTTAAACCCGCAGACGAGATAATCAAATTCCAGGTCCATCCAACGGACCCCACGAAGACAGCTTCCATCGGGACACAGTTGAGCCCCACAATGGACGCCGCACTGCAAGACTTCCTGCGCGAGAATTGGGACATTTTTGCCTGGCACCCCTCGGACATGCCGGGCATCCAACGCAGACTGGCCGAACACAACCTCAATATACTAAAAGGATACAAGCATGTCAAGCAGACTCTAAGGCGCTTTTCAGAGCCCAAACGGCAAGCCATGGGGGAAGAACTGGCCAAGCTACTCGAGGCTGGATTCATCAGAGATATCAAGCATCCGGACTGGCTGGCAAATCTGGTAATGGTACCAAAGAAGGACAAATCCTGGCGCCTATGCGTCGACTTCAAAGACCTCAATAAGGCTTGCCCCAAAGATCCCTTCCCCCTCCCTTGCATCGACCAAATCATTGACGCCACCGCAGGACACGACTCACTGTGTTTCCTCGACGCATACTCCGGATACCATCAAATAAAGATGGCAGAGTCCGACCAAGCTGCAACGGCTTTCATAACGCCATATGGTCCTTTCTGCTTCAACACTATGCCTTTCGGGCTTAAAAATGCCGGCGCAACCTATCAGCGCATGATTCAGACATGCCTGGAAAAACAAATTGGCAAGACAGTGGAGGCATATGTGGATGACATGGTCATAAAAACAAGACACGTCGAAACCCTAATAGACAACTTGAGGCTTACATTCGACAACCTCCGAACATACGACATCAAGCTAAACCCGGAAAAATGTGTTTTCGGCGTACCCTTTGGGAAGCTGCTCGGCTTCATTGTTTCCAATAGAGGAATTGAGGCGAATCCGGCAAAGAACATAGCTCTGTCGCAGTTGGCTATCCCAACAGACCTCAAGCATATCCAGAAACTAGCTGGATGTGTGGCCGCCTTAAGCCGCTTTATCTCCCGGTTAGGAGAAAAGGCATTACCTCTTTACCGCCTTCTTTAGTGCACCGAACACTTCGTGTGGACGGATGCAGCCGCGGCCGGACTGGACAAAACAAATACCTTATTGGCCAGTAATCCAGTCCTAATAGCGCCAAATATTGGCGAACCTATGCTGTTGTATATAGCTGCAACACATCAAGTTGTAAGCGCAGTGTTCATCGTCGAACGAGAGGCTGATGGATACAAATTCCCGCTCCAGAAACCGGTATATTACGTATCCACGGTCCTCACCCCATGCAAATCCCGATACCCACACTATCAAAAAATAGCATACGCGGTCTTCATGGCACGCCGGAAGGTACGACACTACTTTCAAGAGTGTTTGATTACGGTGGCCTCCGGAGTACCACTCAACGACATAATAAATAACCGCAACGCTATGGGCCGGATTGCTAAATGGGCCATCGAGCTCCTTCCGTTCGACATAACATACAAGCCACGGCGGGCCATCAAGTCGCAAGTGCTGGCTGACTTTGTCGCCGAATGGACAGAAGCCGAACTCCCTAAAGAGTACAGCGTGTACTCTAACTGGATCATGCACTTCGACGGCTCTAAAATGCTAGCCGGATTGGGAGCAGGTGTAGTCCTGATGTCTCCCACCGGAGACACGGTCCAGTACGTACTCCAAATATTATACACAGACTCCAACAATGAAGCCGAATACGAGGCTCTGTTGCACGGTCTTCGGATGGCAGCCTCTATGGGCATTCAATGCCTAGAGGTGCGCGGGGATTCAAACCTCGCAATATCACAAATAAACGGAGATTTTGATGCCAAGGATCCGAAAATGGCGGCCTACCGTAATGCCGTCCTCAAAATGTCAGCTCGGTTCAAGGGGCTTGAATTCCACCATGTGGCTCGAGAAAACAATCAAGCGGCAGATATTCTCGCCCGCGTCGGCGCTAAACGCGACCCTGTCTCACCTAACATATTCCTGGAAAGGTTGTTCAAGCCATCCGTGGTATGGGAAGTGGAGTCCAACAACACTAGCAAGGATCCGAATACACCTCCAGATTCCGAACCATCAGACATAATCGGAGGCTCCACCACCAAAATAACATCTTCGGCCCACGAAATCATGGCTGTAATCGCCTCGTGGACTGAGCCTTTCTTGGCCTACCTAAATAGGCAGGAGCTCCCCGAAGACCAAAATGAAGCACATTGCATCGTGCGGCGTTCTAAAGCTTACAAAGTCCATGAAGGGGAACTCTATAAGAAAAGTGCGACCGGAGTGCTCCAAAGGTGCATCTCAGAAGAGGAAGGGCGGCAGCTCTTGGCAGAAATCCATGCCGGACTGGGCGGGCACCACGCCGCGGCTCGAGCACTAGTCAGCAAGGCCTTCCATACAGGCTTCTATTGGCCGACAGCCCGAGCAGACACACAGGACCTTGTCCAACACTGCGTCGATTGCCAGCTCTTTGCCAATCAGAGTCATATGCCCCCTACCGCTCTCCAAACAATCCCCATAACTTGGCCCTTCATGGTCTGGGGGCTGGATATGGTCGGACCTCTTAAAGGGGGAAGCCATAAGAAAAAATACTTATTGGTCATGGTGGACAAGTTCACCAAATGGATAGAAGCTAAACCAGTCAAAACGGCTGAATCCGGACCAGTGATAGACTTCATATCCGGGGTGTACACCGATATGGCGTACCCCACAGCATCATCACTGATAATGGCTCAAACTTCACAGCCGATGAAGTGAAAACTTGGTGCGGCAACATGGGCATAAAGCTCGATTACGCCTCCGTCTACCATCCCCAAACAAATGGCCATGTCGAACGTGCAAACGGTCTCATCATGAGCGGCATCAAACCCAGACTAGTGCGATCCATGACAGAGTTGGACACGCACTAGGTCGAAGAGCTCGACTCCAAACTCTGGGAGCTGCGGACCACGCCGAATCGCACCACCAGATATACACCATTTTTTATGGTGTACGACGCGGAAGCAGTACTACCCTGCGACATAATACATGATTCACCTCGCGTACGCATGTACGAAGAGAAGGAAGCCGAGTTAGATCAGCAGGATAACTTAGATGCCCTGGAGGAGGAGCGGGACGTCGCAAAAGCCCGCTCCGCATTCTATCAGCAGCAGGCTTGACGGTACCAAAGCACAGAAGTGCGGGCCAAAACTTATAATATTGGCGAACTCGTTCTACGCCTACTAGAGAAGAAGAAGGACAAGCTCAAACCTAAGTGGGAGGGTCCCTTCGTCGTTGATAAAGTTCTCACTGGAGGGACGTACCGCTTATGTAATGCATCCGATAACAGACTCGAGCCGAACCCATGGAACACGGCCAGACTCCGGAGATTCTACGCCTAGCGCCGAACTCAGTGTTCATCTCCTTACCCCCTCCTTTTTAATTATGTTCCCTCCCTTTTCCTTTCTCGACCTTTTTCTTCTTCACACAAAGTACTTAATACAGTGCGGACGCCCGGATCACTCCGGCCGCACTATGTGTGTATGCAATACCTGGGGGCTTCCTATACGGAAGCTAAATATAATTACTTTAATGGCTTTTTGCCCATCACATATGCATTCTTTTTCCATATGTGCCTTTTCTTCACCATTATATGCATCGATATAACTTAAGATGTGGCCATGCAGGGTTGCCTGGCTCTTGTGTTTATGCCCTACATTCCCGTTAATTCGTCTAGGGCATAAGGGGAGCACCTCTGCATTTGTTACTACTGGTTCAGCCGGATGTGTACCTCAGACTGGGTGAAGCCGAAAGCTAGCGTTCTTAAGGGAATATTCGGTCAGTGAACAAAAGATGTTTTTCATTTATTACAACGTAAATCCCCAGAAGTTTTGTATCATGCGTCCTCGTTCGCAATCCGGACATGTGCATCGTCGCATGCGCACCCAGGGAAAGGAACCCCTAACGGAACTATTCTCCCAAGAAGATGTTTCTTACTATCCATGTAATATAACATAACTAGTTGGGTACTTGTCTGTTCAAGCACTTATGACCCCTACGCCTGGTTTCCATGCATACCCCGGTTCTGTATAACTGAGCGGGTATTCAGATACACCCCGGACTGTCGGATCCGGGGGCTGAAGCGAAAAGGTCCGCCATGACAAATGATTTTAATCTGGCTAGGGACTACTTATGTCCATTGAATTACATAGTGACTTGGACTGACTATATTCCTCCTCTATACCATCCAATAGGCTATCTAGCTTACAATCCTGTTGGGAATACTTTTCGGCTAACGCTACCTGGTCATACACCAGACTCACGGGAATTTCTTGCCCATCTGGCCCCGCCGGTCCGACTTCGGCCATATGGTTTGGGTCAAGCTTGGTGTAGCGCGTCTTCACCATAGCCCAGGCTTCTCTTGCACCTTGTCGGCAGGCTAACATCATCCACAATCGGAAGCGCCTCCGTGCTCCTTGGAGCATATCCACAAGCTCCCCCATACCCTTCGGCAGGAAGCTTGATGGCCACAAGGCCTGAGCAATGCCCTGCATCACCTGCTGAGCTCGCTCCTGCAGTTGTGAGAGGTCTTACAGCAAATCGCCTGCGGACGCGGGCATCTCCTCTTCAGGGCGGCCCGTCAACCTACCTACAAATAAAAATTCTTTCAATATGCTTCCTCACCGAGCTGTACTACAGTTTGTCTAGGCACTTACTATAAATGCCATGACGAAGCCTTTTGTTCTCCTTCACGGAGTCCGCCAGCTGAGCGCAAACATCTTTTAATTCCACGTCTAGCCGGACATTGGCATCTTGAAGATTGTTCTTATCCTGCCTAACTTGCGAAAGAATGCGCTCGCCAGCCTTTAGCTGCCTTTGGAGATGCGACTCGTCATCTCTTACGACCTCCGGATTCACCCCAGGATTGTCTGCAGAATTTCTGTTAGACTTATCATACAAGCCACTTACTAACTGGTACATCTCCGTACAATTGAGATAAATGTTACCAGATGAGGCCTTATGGGATTCCTCTAACTTGGTAACCGTGGCCCTCAGCTGGGTCTTGCACTCCTATAGCTCTTGAGACAATTGCTCATTCTTACCTACAAGGACCTGTGCATAAATTGATCCTTAAAACAGTTGTTCCAATCGTTTCAAGTCTCAGGGGCTACTGCTATACATACTTATCAAATTTTCTTACCCGTATATCTTTGGTATAATGGTCCGTTGCTCGGGCAAGACCGCCTTGAGCAGCTAAGATGTATGCGTCTCCCGAATTGAAAGCATAAAATGCCTCTTCGGAAAAGATGTTGTTGCGAAGTATGGCCAGTCGGCGCCGTTGATTCATGGCGCTCTCTACTTCAGAATTCGTGGCAGAGAGCATATCCGCATCCTTTGTCGGAGGACAATGCAGCATCGGCCCTGCGTCCGCCTCCTCTCTCGAAGCTGGTTCTGGAATCCGGCTGGTGGAGGCGTGATTGGCAGGATCCCAAGATATAGTCCGGCTACTCCTCTTTCTGCCAGGACACGAAGGACGCTGTTACATTTCAAATACAATAATCACAGAGCAGGTTTTTACCATACCTCTGTAGCAGCATTTCAGCCCTAACCGCCTTCCTCTTCAGCCTGCCCGGTCTAGACGCCCTTTGCCGATGGGTCAAAAAGGGGTCCTCTTCGGAGGATAGGGTTTTTTGCTTTGGCTTACAAGCGATATAGGTGGCAGTCCGGGATAGTCGGCGATAATAGCCACTGAGGCGCCATCGCAGCTCGCGTGATAAAATATCTCGTTGACGAGCTCCACAGTAATATCCGGATCTTCTTCGAGTCCTTAATCGAAGGCCCTTCCGGGGTCCTCTGGCTGCGGGGAGGGGCTGGAGATTCCTTCTACGGCCCTCCTCAGTTCCTGCTCGGAAATATCAATGTAAATAATCTTGGCAAAGAACGCCACATTAAGTGAAGCGGGGGAAAGAGTGACGACTTACCCAACTTGGGGGGTTGTACATAGAAAATCCGTCCTGCGGTTTAATATGAAGGAATTCTTCTTCTTCTCCTTTATACAAATCGGATAATATCCTCGCCAGAGCACTGGCAGAGTCTGGACCTTTACGGCCACAGCGGGTGGCATCATCTTCCCCATTGTAGTGCCACATGGGCTTCCCCCAATATTGAAGCGGCTGCACTCCCCGCATTATGCATATTGCCATAACCTCGACTATCGTCGGCCCGGATTTGGCCAGTAACTTTATCCTGCTCATCAGGAAGTGTATTTCTCTGGTGTCCTCCTCTCAGGGGCCCCGAGGACGCCAGCTTCGATGTGCCTTCGGTGGAGCATTATTGAACTTAGGGAGACCTGCCCGGACTGGATCCGGAAGGGGAACATCGTCGACATAAAACCACTCCAAAGGCCAGTTCTCCAGTGCCTTCTTGGGAGTACCGGATAGGTATCCGGTCTCGGCGATGCGCCATACTTCGGCTCCGCCCACTTGACATAGGGATTCTCCCTGATTGCGAGGGACAAGGCAGAATAACTTCTTCCATAACCCAAAGTGAGCCTCGCATCCTAGAAATAGCTCGCAAAGTGCAACGTATCCCGCTATATGCAGCACGGAGGCACGGGTGAAGTTGTGCAACTGGAGGCCGTAGAACTCCAGGAGCCCGCGAAAAAATGGGTGGATAGGAAACCCAACGCCCATTAGCAGATGCGGGATGAGGCATATTCGCTCCTTTGGAGATGGATTACGAGATCCCTCCACTTGCTCCCCACCATTATAGGTGGCTATTCCGGCTCGGACGGGGACCATGAACGCCAGTGGGAGAAACCCTTAGGTCTGTAACTCTATCAAACGGCTGTGAGGGACTGAACACTATTCCCAGTCACCCGGCTTGGAGCGAGGGGAGCGAGAAGAGGAGTTGCAGCGACCGTCCATGTTGGAATGATTTTTCTATAGCACTCTGTTAGATGCTTGCTCGAGGGAAGAGGGTGAGGTTTGGATATGGGAATCCCCGTCTCTTCAAATAGACGGTTAGCCTGCCGGACCGGGGGTGGCAAATGCAAAAAGGCCTCGGCTCCTCGTGTTCGCTCGACACATGGATATGGTTATTATTGAGGCACAGAAGCCGAGGAGTACAATATTGATGGGAAGCCGGACACTATTCGTTGCAACAGGTACTTTGGAGTATTCGGAGATTGAACCCGCCTTGCAATGCCGAAGACAAAACTGTGCGCCAGACTCATAGTCATTGAAGCCTGGTTCAGGGGCTACTGAGGGAGTCCTGGATTAGGGGGTATCCGGACAGCCGGACTATATACTTTGTCCGGACTATTGGAGCATGAAGATACAAGACTCAAGACTCCGTCTCGTGTCCGGATGGGACTCTCCTTTATGTGGAAGACAAGCTTGGCGATCCGGACATTATATTTCCTTCTCTGTAACCGACTCCATGTAAACCCTAGCCCTCTCCGGTGTCTATATAAACCGGAGAGTTTAGTCCTTAGAGGGACGATCACAATCATAATCATCATAGGCTAGCTTCTAGGGTTTAGCCTCTACGATCTCGTGGTAGATCTACTCTTGTACTACTCATATCATCAATATCAATCAAGCAGGAAGTAGGGTTTTACCTCCATCGAGAGGGCCCGAACCTGGGTAAACATTGTGTCCCTTGCCTCCTGTTACCATCAGTCTAAGACGCACAGATAGGGACCCCCTACCCGAGATCCACCGGTTTTGACACCGACAGTGGCCTCGGGACTCCCCTCCGATAGCTTTTAGTTCCAGTATTTTTTATATTTTCCAAAAATATTCTCCATTGATTTTCAAAGCATTCCGAGAACTTTTATTTCTGCACAGAAACAACACCAAGGTAGTTCGGCCGAAAACAGTGTTAGTCCGGGTTAGTACTAATCAAATCATACCAAAATCATGTAAAAAATTTATAAACATGGTATGAACACTTCATAAATTATAGATACGTTGGAGACATATCAGCTGTCGCAGCTCAGTACAACCCCGACTACAACTTTGGATATCCGCCAGGCCAGCCATGGCCCTAGACCAACTTAGGCCAAAAGCCTAAGCTTGGTGGAGTACGTATTTCTCACCGACATTACATTCATGCTCACACACTCATTCCAGTTCTGGGTGTTCATGCTTTTCCATTGTATTATCCATGTTAGTTTATTTTTCTTGCTTTTTTCTTCTATGTTTGAAAAACTTTGAGAAAATCCAAAAAAAAATAGTTATCGTTTCTTTTAGTTTTCTTTCTAGTTTAGTTAGTTGTAGTATTAAAAGAAAACCCAAAAAGATTTCTCGTTCTTATTTTGCTTGTTGTGAATTTTCCCATGCAAATAGTTTTTCTCGTTCTTGTTTTACTTTCTTCAAAAAAACAGAATCTATAAAAATATTTCAGTGTGTTTCCTTGAAATTATTTTCTTTTTCTTTGGGTTGTAACGAGAAGACCACGATGAAAATGTTGAGTGGCTCTCATATGCATTATTGTTGATCTAACAAAGAGCCCATGTTACCTTGTCTTCTCCTTTGAATAAATGTTGCAGATTCCAGCTTAGTCCAATGCACGTGCACTCTTATTATTATTATTCACATCATTCAGCCTTGCAAGTGGAAGGCAATAATGACGATATATGATGAAATGATTGAGATGGAGAAAAGCTGGTACGAACTCGACCTATTTCGTTTTTATAAATATGATTAGCTCGCGTTCCTGATTCAGTTTATTATGAATGAAACATGTTTGCAATGACAATTAGAGATTATAATTACTCATGTCATGCTTAATTAGCTAGAAGTGGATAATGGTTTGTCTTGTGTGCCAACATGAATTTTAAAATGATTATGATGTGGTATGATAGGATGGTATCCTCCTTTGAATGATTCAAGTGGCTTGACTTGGCACATGTTCACGCATGTAGTTGAAACAAAAACTACATAACCTCCACGATATTTATGTTCATGGTGATTTATATCCTAATTATGCTTGAATTCAATGTTGGTTAATCTCAATGCATGTTTATGATTGTTGTTGCTCTCTAGTTGGTCGCTCCTCAATCTTTTGCTAGCCGTCACTTGTACTAAGCAGGAATACTACTTGTCGTGGAATTAACACGGCAGATGTCCTTAGTGTCAGGACTTAGTCGCGAGGCCAACGCATCTATGTGGTAGCTTGAGAGGGGTTGATAGGGACGAGAGACGCAACACGCAAGACAAGGATTTAGACAGCTTAGGGCCTCGGGAAACATCATCCGGTAATAACCCTACATGTTGTTTGTGGCTAGGTCTCATTATGCTCATGAGAGGAGTCGTCGTAAGCCAGCTCCCCCTTTGTGTCTAGCCCTAGAGATTTTTCTTCTTCCTTGTCTCTCTTTGGGGTGCCCTGCCCCTCCTTATATAAGTTAGAGGGGTGGTTTACATGTGGAGTCCAAATAGGATTAGGACTAGCCTATCTTCTACTACAGGCCGGATACAAGTCCGGGTCTTGATTCCTTGTAAGGAAGATATTCCTCATGCCTTTCCTCTTGAGCCGGCCTACCATGACGTAAGCCGGCCTTATGGGCCTTGAGCCTCCTGGCTCCCCGGGTCTTGTCGCTCCTTTGATCCGCTTGCCAGGTCACCCATAAGTCGCCAGGATTGGGTGGGTCACTTAGTGTGTCGTCCAGCCAGGGCGGGTTATTAGTGAGTCGCCAAGCCCGGCCAGGTTATATTTTCGGCCGGGTTACACCACGGGGTATATCCCCGACATTAGCCCCCAAGTTTAGCTTGGATTTGTCCATGGTAAACTTATGCTGCAAAATAAACACAAGAACAAATTTGACAGGTTGTGCTCCGGGTTAAGAATTCTTGTAAACCGGCACCTGAACATCCTTAAGTCCTTGTCATTTCCTTCTTCTAGAAAATCCGGGTCAATACATCAGCTTCACAATCAATTTTCTTGTAGAAGAAATATTGTAAACAAATAATCCATTTGAGTCGGCTTGCAAAGCGCCGGCTTAAGAAATATTGGTCTTGAAATACTCATCTGATATTCAGCCGGTTTGAAAATATAGAACTTGCCGATCTATGATTTCCAAAATCACCGAGCTATAAAAACTGATAATTCCTGGTCATGATTGTTTCCAACGCTGGTTCATGATTGTTACCAATGCCGGTTCATGATTATTGATGACGTCGGGTTATGATTGTTGCAGACACCGGGTCATAATGATTGGTGATGCCGGGTCAATCTGGTTTGCTCAAAACTGAAAATTGGAAGATATTTCTCCCTTATATCCATATTACCTGTAGCCCCCAAGTGTCGGGTTGTCATGCTTGCAGCAACCTGGGACTTGAAATTGCCTTATGCTCATAAAAACTTCAACCAGTGTAGCCCCCAAGGGTCGGGTCATTATGCAATAATGAGCAGGGACTTTATAGATATAACCATGTAAACTTGAACAGCAATGTGTAGCCCCCAAGGGCCGGCTTAGTAAGATAATACTAAGCTGGGACTTTATATATACTTCATTGAAAATAATATCATATGATGTAACCCTCACCATGGGGCTCGAACCCACATCCATAAGGTTAAGAGCTTTGTACTCTGCCAACTGAGTAGTGGACCTTTCAATATAATGGATTAAGACTTGTGTACCTTGAATTGTTGACAGGAGCAATTGTAGCCCCCAAGGGCTGGATACTTACGATGTGATGAGTCGGGTCTTCAATGAGGTGAGCAAAAATGACTTTGCATTAGCCCCCAAGTGTCATGGTGCATGCTTGCAGCGACATGAGACTTGCATATTTGATGTACCCTCAATTTGAATAATGTAGCCCCCAAGTACCTGGTCGTAAGCCTGCAGCGACTCGGGACTATTCCTTCCATTGTAGAATAAATCATATCCATTAATAAGATAATAGACATTGCGCTGAAGCGAATTTGAAGACCTCCATCATAATATTGGCTATTGATAACCATAATAAGAATCCAGCCATGTTTTGGCTATTTAAAGATTTGAATAATATAATCCGGTATGAAAACCTCAATCATTCAATATCATCATGAAAATCCAGCCAGTTTTGGCTATTAAAGATGTAAATACCTCATCGGTTGACAAGTAAATCCAGAGTTTAAATACCTTGCGGCTCTTGGCCGATGACGACTTAATGGGCATTCATTGTAAGCCGGAATTTTTGTAACCCGGTGGCCTATAGCCCTTGAGAAAATCAATAATTGATAACCCTTTTGAGACACCTATTTCAGTGATGAGCTTGGACTGAAGCATTTATATAAGTCATAGTTCTGCAAATCATGCACAGAGTTTAAACAACAAACGCCCTGGCGACTTAACGTCAAAAGCCAGGGCGGGTAACCACCCAAATGTAGTCTTATCTTGTACACAAGTAGATCACAAGATCCCTATGATCCTTTGAATGATATCGCCGGTTTATGTGACCCAGACAGTGAAGTTGATAACTCAACTCTGTAAAAGCCGGCACATAAGATATTTGTGACAACTCAAATACTTGTGATTGTATAAAAATAGATAAAAATTTTGAGGCTTCTGATTCGAATACGATCAGTAAACCGTTCCAAAGGGGTTAAGCTAAGATTCGAATACGATCATATAGCCCCCAGTGGCGTTGGCGATGCCGATCAAGTGGGTATCGACAGCTATGTTCTCTTTGGTTTGAATACGACCTATGTTTGAATAGGAAACCCCCAAATGACCACTGTGATATTGAATTTGTACTGCCGGTTTACATGACATGTGTAATAAGGGTGATAACCCAATCCTTAGAAGCCAATGCTTCCATATAAATGATGGTTGTCATAAGCTGGCGACTTATAGTCAAAAGTCAAGTCGGGTTAATCATAAAACACTTATATACATTTAAGATATAATCCCCAAAAGATCTCAAGTTAAGTAATTGTGGCTGCAATAAACTTTACCCGAAATAGAATAAAACTTTTTGAGGCTTCTGATTCAGATACGATCAGTAAACCGTTCCAAAGGGGTTAAGCTAAGATTCGAATACGATCATATAGCCCCCAATGGCTTTGGCGATGCCGATCAAGTGGGTATCGACAGCTATGTTCTCTTTGGTTCGAATATGACCTATGTTTGAACAAGAAGCCCCCAAGTGACCATAAGAGTTGTTTAATGACGCTGGTTCGAATACGACCCATGTCAGACCCAAAGGGGTTAAGCTATGATTCAGATATGATCAAGAAGCCCCCTAGTGGGTTTGGCAGTATGCCGATCAAGAAGGTATCGACAGCTATGTTCTCTTTGGTTCGAATACGATCTATGTTTGAACAGGAAGCCCCCAAGCGATCATATAAGTTTTGGCATTGCGCCGATCAAGAGGGTACTGATAGCTATGCTCGATGAGCAGGAAGCCCCCAAATGATCATAATAAGATAAGTCGTAAGGCAGGATACCCATGTTTGAACCGCGCATCATGACAGCAAGTTCTTTTTAGCACCCTTTAATCTTTCTGAGAACTCGAACTTGCGAGAGATTAATTCTTTTTGAACCAGAAGTTAAACCGGATATGAAAGCTTCAAAAATTTGTGAGGGACAAATTTACCTTGAGCCGGATTTTGAACCTGATTTGAGAGCTTCAGTGCTTTGTGGGAGAAAGATGTCTCTTGATCCGGATTTTAAACCAGAGTCCTTATTTTGAGCCGGAAATCTTCTGACGGCTTTTAAATTTTCATCGATCTAGCAGTAATCTCCGGGGCCAGGTTATTTTCCCTTCACTGATCATGAATTTATTGAAACCGGCTAATTTTGCCGAGTCATATCATTGTAGCCCCCGAGTCTCAAGACGACTTGAGGAGTTGGCTTGAGATTCTCCATAATTAACCGTGATATAAACCGGTTTGAATCCTGCATGGGACAACTTGCAAACCAAAGTAATTGCTCTTTTGAAGAAAATAATATGTAATATAAAATATATTGGATGGATTTCACCTGATATGTTAGGCTAGTGATTTATCCACAGAAGGTTGAGGTGACTGCGGCGGGTTATAAATGATCCCGTATGAGCCGTGTCAGCAACTCGGCCAATGGTTCCTTCCAACTTGTTGTTTGAAGTTAACCAAACCGTAGTGCCGGCGACTTGTGCACCTATCCATTGAGCCATCCAGTGCAGACGGCGGTTGATAATATATGATAATTTGCCTTCAATTTAGTGGAAGAGAAACCGGGCTTCCCAAGTAGTGACTTGCTCATACTCAATAAACATCTCATCCAGAAAATGCGGCCCGGTGTGTTGATGTAGACCAGGCCGCAAGAGACGGACCGAAAAAACGACCGCAACATCAAAGGCGGCTCGGACAGATGAATCAACCATGGTGCTGTAAACCGGTGCGGGCGGGTAATTTGTCCTCCTTGTTGTAAGCCGACGTGGTCATAAGAGAAGGCCACGACGTTGTAAGCCGGCGCGGTCGCGAGAGACGGCCATGGTGTTGTAAGCTGGCGCGGTCGCGAGAGACGGCCACGGCGTTGTAAGCCGGTGCTGGAGTCCGTTGAGTAACGACGACCACCTATGCCAAAAGATGTTGGTGTGTCTCCACCTCCACGGTGTAATATTACTTTTTGTCATAAATAATTGCCCTGCATAAACAATATTGCAGACCAAGGCAAAGATAAACTTGTTTTTTGACAAAAAGAACATGTGATAATAAAACAAACTTGGATGGATATCACCTGGTATTTTTTGCCGGATGCTGGCGCCGGATCATGCATAGTGTTGTTTTGTTTTTTGACAAAAGAGTTAATTGGTTATGTGTCTTCTAGTGCCTGAGCTCTCCACATAACCCGGCCGGCACTTTTTGATAATCTGGCCAAAACCTTTGATAACCCGGAACTTTTTTACCGGAACCTCTTGATAATCCGACCGGAACCTTTTGATAATCCGGAACTTTTAAACTGGAACCTCTTGATAATCCGGTCGAAACTTTTGATAATCTGGAACTTTTCTGTAGCCTAAGTCGGAACTCTTTGATGACTCGGACGGAACCTTTCGGCAATTCGGCTGGAACCCTTCGGCGATTTGGACCGAACTTTTCATCCAGGCGATCGGAACTGTTTGGTGATTCAGACGGAACCTTTCGTCGAGGCGGTCGGAACCTTTCGCCGATTCAGACGGAACCTTTCATCGAGGCGGTCGGAACTTTTTCGGCGATTTAGACGGAACCTTTCGTCAAGACGGTCGGAACTTTTTCAGTGAGCCAGCTGGAACTCTCCGATAAGTCGACCGGAACTTCTTCAACAAGCTGGGCGGAGCATCTCGATCCCTGGGATAGCGCCCTTCAAGAACTCAACACCACCATGCGCGAGCCCCACGGTCGGCGCCAACTGTCGTGGAATTAACACGGCAGATGTCCTTAGTGTCAGGACTTAGTCGCGAGGCCAATGCATCTATGTGGTAGCTTGAGAGGGGTTGATCGGGACGAGAGATGCAACACACAAGACAAGGATTTAGACAGCTTCGGGCCCCGGGAAACATCATCCGGTAATAACCCTACATGTTGTTTGTGGCTAGGTCTCATTATGCTCGTGAGAGGAGTCGCCGTAAGCCGGCTCCCCCTTTGTGTCTAGCCCTAGAGATTGTTCTTCTTCCTTGTCCCTCTTTGGGGTGCCCTGCCCCTCCTTATATAAGTTAGAGGGGCGGTTTACATGTGGAGTCCAAATAGGATTAGGACTAGCCTATCTTCTACTACAAGCCAGATACAAGTCCGGGTCTTGATTCCTTGTAAGGAAGATATTCCTCACGCCTTTCCTCTTGAGCCGGCCTACCATGACGTAAGCCGGCCTTATGGGCCTTGAGCCTCCTGGGCCCCCGGGTCTTGTCGCTCCTCTGATCCGCTTGCCAGGTCACCCATAAGTCGCCAGGATCGGGCGGGTCACTTAGTGTGTCGTCCAGCCAGGGCGGGTTATTAGTGAGTCGCCAAGACCGACCGGGTCATATTTCTGGCCGGGTTACGCCACGGGGTATATCCCCGACACTACTTGTGCGTCCACTTCCTTAAACCCAAAGTTGTTCCATATGAGTCCACCATACCTACCTATATGCGGTATTTACCTCGTTCCAAGTAAATTCGCATGTGCCAAACTCTAAACCTTCACATGATAACATGTTTTGTATGCCCGAATCGCTCATGTAGCGACTGGGGGGCTGTCAGTATCTTCCATGCTAGGTGGGTTATTCTCATGGTGGGTGTTTATTCACTTGTCATTCATGACAAAGTGGCTGGTAATCAGGATGCCTGGTTCCATGCTCAAAATCAAATCAAAATATATCATAAAATAAAACTCCCATGGGACTGTTGTTGGTATGGATGGTACCCGTGGATTCGGCTAGCCGTGGAGTGTGATTGATGGTGGAGGGGGAGTAAAAACTTTACCGTTCTGTTTGGGAACCGCCTATAATGCATCTAGCATGGAAGATAGTGAGATCTTTTGGTTGTTATGTTGACAATGAAAGCATACCGCTCAAAAATATATTCATCTTTGTTTTAAAAGCTCCGAGCTTTGGCACCTCTACAAATCCCTGCTTCCCTCTACGAATGGCCTATCTATTTACTTTTATTGTTGAGTCATCATCCTCTTATAAAAAGCACCAGGTAGAGAGCACCACTATCATTTATATGCTTTGTTATTAATTGATATTGAGTATGAGCATGACTGGATCTCTTTTACCATGAATTACAATGGCTAGTCATCCCTTGATCTTCAGGGGTGCTCTGCATTTATGTTTTGCGGTCTCGGAAAGGGCTAGCAAGATACCATTTTGCCATATTATATCATGATTGTTTTGAAAAAGTGTTGTCATTCGAGATTTATTGGTATTGCTCGCTAATTGATTATGCCATCTATATGACTAAATATGAGACCTAAATATTATTGTGAATACGGTTAGTTCATATTATTTGTTGAAAACATCAACATCAGTTAGACATATTTACAACAAGAAGATCAAACAGAGTTTGTAAAAAAAATTCTTTGTCACTTTCAGTTTGCCAACTGAATTGCTTGAGGACAAGCGATGGGTTAAGCTTGGGGGAGTTGATACGTCTCCATTGTATCTACTTTTCCAAACTCTTTTCCCCTTGTTTTGGACTCTAATTTGCATGATTTGAATGGAACTAACCCGGATTGACACTGTTTTCTGCAGAATTGCCATGCCGTTATTTTTTGTGCAGAAATAAGAGTTCTCGGATTGAGCTAAAAATTCACGGAGAATATTTTTGGAATATATAAAAAATACTGGCGCAAGAATCAACCAGAGGGGGGCTACCCAGAGGACACAAGCCCTGGGGGCGCGCCCACCCCCCTAGGGCACGCCCTACAAGCTTGTGGCCCCCTGGAGCTCCTCCGACCCTAATTCCAACGCTATATATTGACATTCGGGGAGAAAAAATAGAGAGAAGGATTCATCGCATTTTACGATCCGGAGCCGCCGCTGCCTCATGTTCTTCATCGGGAGGGCAGATCTGGAGTCTGATCGGGGCTCCGGAGAGGGGGATTCATCGCCATCATCATCACTAACCTTCCTCCATCGCCAATTCCATGATGCTCACCGCCGGGAGTGAGTAATTCCTTCGTAGGATCGCTAGACGGTGATGGGTTGGATGAGATTTATCATGTTATCAAGTTAGTTTTGTTAGGGTCTGACCCCCAATAACCACTTTGTTCTGAGATTGATGTTGCTATGACTTTTCGATGCTTAATGCTTGTCACTAGGGCCCGAGTGCCATGAATTCAAATCTGAACCTATTATGTTTTCATGAATATATGTTTCTTCTTGATCCTATCTTGCAAGTTGTAAAAACCTATTACGAGTTATGATCCGCATGCCCCAAGGTGACAACGATTGGGATTCTTTCCGGTGATTACCATAGTTTGAGGAGTACATGTATTCAAGAAGTGCTAATGCTTTGTTCTGGTTCTCTATTAAAAGGAGGCCTTAATATCCCTTAGTTTCCATTAGGACCCCACTGCTACGGAAGGGTAGGACAAAAGATGTCATGCAAGTTCTTTTCCATAAGCACGTATGACTATATACGGAATACATGCCTACATTATATTGATGAATTGGAGCTAGTTCTATGTCACCCTATGTTATGACTGTTGCATGATGAATGTCATCCGACATAATTATCCATCATTGATCCAATGCCTATGAGCTTGTCACATATTGATCTTTACTAAGTTACTTTGTCGTTGCTGTTGTTACAATTGCTATAAAACTGCTGTTGTTACTTTTGCCACTGTTACCATTATTTCCATACTACTTTTCTACTAAATACTTTGTTGTAGATATTAAGTCTTTCAGGTGTGGTTGAATTGACAACTCAGCTGCGAATACTCATGAATATTCTTTGGCTTCCCTTGTGTCGAATCAATAAATTTGGGTTGAATACTCTACCCTCAAAAACGGTTGCGATCCCCTATACTTGTGGGTTATCATGTATCAAGTCCATGTATTTCTTCAATAGGTGGTAAATTCTTAACATCTTCAGCTTTAATACCTTTTTCCTTCATACATTTCTTTGCCTCTTGCATATCTTCAGGACGATACCCCTCTTCTTCAGAGTGGGTTTAGGCGGTGGTTCAGGAAGAGTCCAATCATCATAATTCTTCAATATATTATTCAATAATTCCTTAGCTTGTTCAATAGTGTGTTCCCTGTAAACACAACCAGCACAACTATCTAGGAAGTCCCTAGAAGCATCGATTGGTCCATTATAGAAGGTATCAAGTATTTCATTTTTCTTAAGAGGATGATCAGGCAAAGCATTAACCAATTGGAGAATCCTCCCCCATGCTTGTGGGAGACTCTCTTCTTCAATTTGCACAAAGTTAAATATTTCCTATAAGGCAACTTGTTTCTTATGAGCAGGAAAATATTTTTCAGAAAAGTAGTAAATTATATCCTGGGGACTACGCACACAACCAAGAGCAAGAGTATTGTACCAAATCATAGCATCACCCTTTAACGAGAACGGAAATAATTTGAGGATATAGTAATAGCAAATTTTCTCATCATGAGCAAAAAGGGTGGTTATATCATCTAATTTAGTAAGGTGTGCCACAACAGTTTCAGTTTCATAGCAATGGAAAGGATCAGATTCAACCAAAGTAATTAACTCTGGGTCGACAGAGAATGCATAATCCTTATCGGTAACAAAGATAGGTGAAGTAGCAAACTTAGGATCACATTTCATTCTAGCATTCAAAGATTTTTCCCTCAGTTTGCATAGTAATTTCTTAAGATCATCTTTATCATTGCAAGCAAGAAAGTATATAGCTATCTTTTCATCCATAACATAACCCTCCGGTATTTTAGGCAATTCAAATCTAGGAGAGCTAGGTCTAATAGGTGTTTCATAATTTTCAGTTTCAAAGACTTCATCAGTTTCAGCATTCTCAATATCTTTAGCACTAGCAAGTTGTTCATCAAGAAATTCACCTATTGGCACATTATCATCAAGCAAAGTACTAGCATCACCATAAGCATCATTCATAACAGAAGTGGCATCATCAATAACTTGTGACATATCAGGATTAATAGCATGTGGTGTTGTTGCAAGTTTACTCAAAACTGAAGGTGAATCAAGTGCATAGTGTGATGGTAGTTCCTTACCTTCCCTCGTCCTAGAGGGAACGATCTTGGTTTGGGTATCCTTTAGATTCTTCATAGTGATAAATAGATAATAATCCCAAGTGACTCAACAAATATAGCTATGCTCCCCGGCAACGGCACCAGAAAAAGGTCTTGATAACCCACAAGTATAGGGACCGCAACAGTTTTCGATGGTAGAGCATTCAACCCAAATTTATAGATTCAACACAAGGGGAGCCAAAGAATATTTGCAAGTATTAGTAGTTGAGTTGTCAATTCAACCAGACCTGAAGATTAAATATCTGCAGCAAAGTGATCAGTGGTAAAGTAATATGATAGTTTTGATAGAAGTGGTAACAGTAGCAATGGTAATGGTAACTTAGCAAGAGCAATATGTGGAAAAACTCATAGGCATTATATTGGTGAATTCGTTGGATGATATTCACCATATAATTTTCGTAACCTAGGGCGACACAAAACTAGCTCCAGTTCATAAATATAATGTAGGCATGTATTCCGTAAATAGTCATACATGCTTATGGAAAAGAACTTGCATCACATGTTTTATCCTACCCTCCCATGGCAGCAGTGTCCATAAGGAAACTAAGGGATATTAAGGCCTCCTTTGAATAGATAATCGGAACAAAGCGTTAACACATAGTGAATACATGAACTCCTCAAACAACGATCATCACTAGAAAGTATCCCAATTACTGCCACCCTAGGGTTTACGGATCATAACACGTAGCAGGTGCATATGACTTGCAAGATCGGATCTAGAACATAGATATAATGGTGAAAACATAAACGGTTCAGATCTGAAATCATGGCACTTGGGCCCTAGTAACAAACATTAAGCATAGCAAATTCATAGCAACATCAATCTTAGAACATAGTGGATACTAAGGATCAAGCCCTAACAAAACTTACTCAATACATAATGAATCTCATCCAACTCCTCACCGACCGGAGAGCCTACGAAGGAATTACTCACTCCCGGCGGGGAAAATCATGGAATTGGTGATGAAGGAGGGTTGATGATGACAAAGACCGAAGATTCCCCTCTCCGGAGCCCTGAACGGACTCCAGGCCTGGCCTCCCGATGAAGAACAGGAGGTGGCAGCGGCTCCATATCATGAAACATGATGAAACTTCCTCCTCTATTTTTTTCTCCAAAAATAGCAATTTATAGTGTTGGAATTAGGGTCAGGGGGCCATGAGGGCCCCACAACCCACCAGGGCACGCCTGGCGGGGATGGCGGGCCCTGGTGTATCATGGCCAGCCAGGGCACCCCTTCCGATGGTTCTTGGTTCCAATATTTGTCATTTATTCTAAAATAAATCTCCAAAAAGTTTCATCCAGATCCAAGAACTTTTATTTCTGCACAAAAACAACACCATGGTAGTTCTGCTGAAAACAGCGTTAGTCTGGGTTAGTTTCATTCAAATCATGCAAATTAGAGTCCAAAACAAGAGCAGATGGAGACGTATCAGCGCCGACGGGCAGCGTCGGCGGAGCGTGTGGTGGGTGTTGCGCGCACACCCAAGAGCGACGCCACACGCACTACACTACACCGGGGATTGCATCGTCGTCACGGTGTAGCCTCCCAGCTGGAGCTGTCCTCTGATGACGGTGGAGTGGCTGAGCGACGACGATGGACCGGTGCCATTGGCAATTGTGGGAGAAGCAGACGAGATAAGCTACAGGGAGGGATGGGAAAATGTGACGCAGGACTCGTCTGCCGTGAGGGTTTATATAGCACGTCGGTAAGCATTCCGATTTTGGGAGATTTTGCCGAGTCGGGCGGGAAGCTTGCGTGGCTATGCGTGGGAACCTGCGTGGTTGTGCGGGAACAGGCTCACCGACGATTCATTGGTGCCACCGTTTGGCCAAAAGAATACCCTTGCACGCTGTGCAAGCTTGCGCCCGAAGCCGTCTACGGTAGCGGCGTGACAAGACATGCGAGAGGAGGACGAAACGACACGTACACATAAGGTTAATAAAACAACGTTTGCGATTTAATTACCTACTATACCCCCATCCTGGTTTATATCTCCTCTTTGTATTTTTGTGCCAAATTTTGACTAGAGATTTAACTAATAAAATATGAATGCATGTCGCCAAAGATTATATCGTTGGACTCGTATTTGAACATGGTTTCCAATTATATTATTTTTATAACATGCATTAACATTTTGTTAGTTAAATTTAAGGTCAAAATATGGCACAGAATATAAAGGGGGCTAATAGACCAAGACGGAGGTAGTAGCACACGGACGATCTCTACGCAGCGACATGAATGATTGTTCGACCACCATGTGATATGTAATGTGACGTAGTTTCACATCATGCCGCCAACTCGCAACTGCCAGCCAGCTTGTAGATGACCATTCCCTGCGTGTTCAACTGCTCTATGTGTGTGGTTGCTCGTTGTTGAGGCAGCCGCGACGCGTTCTGCTCACGTCCTGCCGCACGCAGTGTGCTCTCGCATCGCTCCACACGCTCTGCCCGCGTCCCTCCACGCGCGTTGTCAGTGTTTGGGGCCGGCACAAGACCATGTATTTTTGTGCTGCCATTATGCATGCGGTTGCGCTGGGTGCGTCACCATGATGCAGTTACTCACTGCAAAAACTGCCATGCGGACGTGCCGAGAATCCAGGCCGCCTGACCCCCGTTTATTACCGCGATCGTTTACCTTCATATATTGCGCCACACGACACAATAAGCACATCACAACGACACATACAGAGAGGACATCCAGCGGTTCCAGTGGTGCTCCCCGTGTCTCCAATGGCGCTCCTAGCGGTCGATGACGACAACGGGGGCAGTTCACCATGCATCACGTAGTGGACACCCATGTGAGGGGGAAGGACCTCTCAGTGGTGTACACGAATTAGCCGGTCTCGATGGAGAGATCCATCCAAACTATGGAGCAGTTGCTTGCTGAGGACAAGTACCAAGTGGTCGGCTTTGACCTTGAGTTCACTAACGGTGGCGCCGGGCAAGATCAGAAGGTTGTCGTTGCCCAGTTGTGCGTGCAACATGATGTCCTCGTCTACCACTACCACCTGGCCACAAGGCCTTGCGAGCGTTTCTCCAGGTTTATCAACAACTCCCACTACAGATTTGCTATCGTGGACACCACCAACAATCTAAAAGCGCTCAAGGTTTTGGCCTTGACCTGCCAGAATCTTGTCAGCGTCCGTGATCACTACAAGGTCTGGGGCAGCGACAACGATAAACAGAACTCCCTGGTTGACCTCGCCTCAGCCACCATCGACACCTACTACACGAAGATGAAGAATGAGAGCAAGAAGGACAAGAACGCCTGGCATCAGAGACTAGATGAAGAACACGTCAAGTACGCGGCCAAGGACGCATACACAAGCTACCAGATGTACATGCGGATTGTTGACATGAGGAAGTGTCTTCATCCTTCCCCAGACGAGGGATCAAGCCACAGAGCAGTGGCGGGAGCATCACAAGAAGTAGATGACTAGATGACAGTTTCTCCTAATTTAGAATTCACGCAATTGTTTATTAAGGTGTGTGCAGATGATCTGTATAGTCACTTATGTAATTGGATGTTTATTTCAGTTATATATATGTTGTTCTTCTGTAGACATAGAAAATCACACAACTTATTAGCAGCAATCGTTTATGTTATTATTGGTCTTCGCACACATTTCGGGTTACCGACCCGTTTGCCACGTATCACACACATCTTGTTGAGTTGAACTATTTCTGTTGTCTTGTCTCATCGCAAATACTTCATCCGAGTGAACTGTATGCCCTCAATCGCACACACCTTAATCTGACTGACCATTTCTATTATCTTTCCTAATCGCACACAGTTCATTCCAGTGAACTGTATGTCATATATCGCACACACACCCTCATTTGGCTGACCGTTTCTGTTGTTCTGGATCATCACAAACAGTTTTTATGGATTAACTATATGCCACGCATCGCACACACAACTCTGATCTGAATCATGTTTGATGTATGCACCATCGCAAATAGTTCATCTCATTTTTTAAGGTTTTCTTACACCACCATTTGCGTAATGCATCACACACAGTTTCTTCAAAGGGTCTCTGATTGTAGTGTCACATTAGCAGCATCATGCAGTAGTGACCACATGCATAATGTCATCTCTTGCTACAGTGCATCAATATCTCTCCACTAACAGTGCAAAAAGCACCTTCCTGCGTAATTTTGGGTTGGTTGTCAAGGTAACCTTGTCCAAATCGCCTACTAAACAAAATCTTCTAGCTAGACAAAGTGATATATATGTGCTCCAGACACAAGTCCAATCCCTAATGGAGGTTATTTCCGAAACAAGAATGGTGGTTCACAAATGTCATCAAGATATGGATGGTTTTGAAACCAGACTATCAGACATTTGCTTCGTAGTTCAAGAGCAATGGCGGAAATAAGGGGATGGTCATGCTGCTCCATCAGATTCTACAGCCTGAAACATTAACACTCAAGTTAAATGATTTGTGCTTCTATACATCTGATAGTGCATTTATCTCCAAGGACTGTAAACTTTTATGGCAATAGGCCTTTTGTTGTATGATGTAATTTATTTTATTGTGATACAACATTTATCGTGCTTGCCAAAGACCATAGAAATTATGAAGCTATTTTGTATAGTGTAGGTTTATCTTATTACTGTATTCGACATCATCGATCTCCTTTCGGTCGTAAGCATCATAAGAGTAGGCCAATAAAAACCGGATTGCAATACCTTATGTGCAGTTCTATCTCCAGCGTGGTGTCCTCCATATGCCTCAGAGTGACACTTGTGTAGGATCTGTTCCTGTTCGTGCTCAAGTATACAACGTCTAATAACACCATCTACTCCTTCTTTATAAAGGTGTGTGTCATCCTAGAAGTAATGTCTTAAATCATAGAATTTTTTTTTCTTTTGCTGATATGTGAAACTAGGTGGTATAAATGTAGCAACAATGTAATTAGCATAATCAGCATACCATGGAGCAGTATGAGAAGCATTTATGACAGCTAATTGTTCATCAGGAAAGCTATCATCAATAGGTAGTGGGTCATCAAGAACATTCTCTAACCTAGACAAGTTGTCTGCAATGGGGTTCTCAGCTCCCTTTCTATCAATAATATGCAAATCAAATTCTTGTAGTAGGATAACCCATCTAATAAGTCTAGGTTTAGCATCTTTCTTTTCCATAAGATATTTAATAGCAGCATGATCAGTGTGAACAGTTACTTTAGAATCAACAATATAAGGTCTAAACTTATCACAAGCAAATACAACTGCTAAGAATTCTTTTTCAGTAGTAGCATAATTTCTCTGGGCACTGTCTAGAGTTTTACTAGCATATTGAATAACATTTAGTTTCTTATCAACTCTTTGTCCTAGACCAGCACCTATGGCATAATCACTAGCATCACACATAATTTCAAAAGGTAAATTTCAATCAGGTGGCTGAACAATAGGTGCAGAAATCAAAGCTTTCTTAAGTATTTCAAATGCTTCTACACAATCATCATCGAAAACGAAAGGAATATCTTTTTGTAAGAGATTAGTCAGAGGCCTAGAAATTTTAGAGAAGTCCTTAATGAACCTCCTATAAAAACCGGCATGACCAAGGAAACTTCTCATACCTTTAATGTCCTTGGGACATGGCATCTTTTCAATAGCATCAACCTTAGCTTTATCAACTTCAATACCCCTTTCAGAAATTTTATGCCCCAAGACAATGCCTTCATTAACCATAAAGTGGCACTTCTCCCAATTCAAGACAAGACTAGTATCTTTGCATCTCTGCAAAACTCGATCATGGTTGCTCAAGCAATCATCAAAAGAAGATCCATAAACAGAGAAATCATCCATGAAAACCTCAACAATCTTTTCACAAAAGTCAGAGAATATAGCCATCATGCATCTTTAAAAGGTAGCAGGTGCATTACATAAACCAAAAGGCATACGTATATAAGCAAAAGTACCAAAAGGGCAAGTAAAAGTGGTCTTTTCTTGATCCTCTGCTGACATAGGTATTTGAGAGAAACCAGAGTAACCATCTAGAAAGCAAAAATGTGTATGTTTGGATAATCTTTCTAGCATTTGATCAATAAAAGGTAAAGGGTAATGATCTTTTTTAGTAGCTTTATTTAATTTTCGGAAATCAATTACCATACTATAACCTATAACAATTTTTTGCAGGATCAATTCATCTCTGTCATTAGGAACAACAGTAATACCTCCCTTCTTAGGGACACAATGGACATGACTTACCTACTGACTATCAGCAACGGGATAAATTATACCTGCCTCCAGGAGCTTTAGTATTTCTTTTCTTACCACTTCTTTCATCTTAGGATTTAACCGTTGTTGGTGATCAATAACTGTTTTGGCGTCTTTTTCCAATTTTATTTTGTGTGGGCAAAGAGTGGGACTAATGCCCTTAAGATCATCAAGAGTATATCCAATAGCAGCACGGTGCTTCTTCAGAGTTTTCAATAATCTCTCCTCTTCTTGCTGTGAAAGGTTAGCACTAATAATAACAGGATATATCTTCTTTTCATCAAGATAAGCATATTTAAGAGTATCGGGTAATGGTTTAAGCTCAAACACGGGATCACCCTTGGGAGGTGGAGGATCCCCTAGGATTTCAACAGGTAAGTTGTGTTTCAAAATAGGTCCCTGTTTAAAGAATACTTCATCTATCTCCCTTCTTTCATATCAACATATCATTTTCGTGGTCTAGAAAATATTGTTCTAAAGGATCATTAGGAGGCACGGCAATAGAGCAAGACCAATAATTTCATCCTTACTAGGCAATTCTTTATCATGGGGTTGTCTACGAAATTTAGCAAAATTAAACTCATGAGACATATCCCCCAAACCTATGGTAACAACATCCTTTTTGCAGTCGATCTTAGAATTAACAGTATTCAAGAAGGGTCTACCAAATATAATGGGACAAAAGTCATCTTGTGGGGAACCAAGAACAAGAAAATCAGTGGGATATTTGATATTCCCACACAAGACTTCAACATCTCTAACAATCCCAACTAGTGAAATAGTATTTCTATTGGCAAGCTTAATTGTAACATCTATTTCTTCTATCTCAGCAGGTGCTATATCATGCATAATTTCTTTGTATAAGGAATGAGGTACTCCACTAGCACTAGCACCCATATCACATAAGCCGTGATAACAATGATCTCCTATTTTAACAGATATAACAGGCATGCCTACGACGGGTCTATGTTTATTCTTAGTATCAGGTCTAGCAATTCTAGCAGCTTCATCACAGAAGTAAATAACATGCCCATCAATATTATCAGCCAAGAGATTTTAAACCATAGCAATACTAGGTTCAACTTTAATTTGCTCAGGTGGTGTAGGTGTTTTAGTATTACTCTTATGAACCACAGTTGAAGCTTTAGCATGATCCTTTATCCTAACAGGGAAAGGTGGTTTCTCAATATAGGCAGTAGGAACAATAGGATCATTATAAATGATAGTCCTTTCTTCAAGTATAATAGGTGCAACTACTTTTACTTCAATGGGAGGATTATATTTAAACCACTTCTCCTTAGGGAGGTCAACATGAGTAGCAAATGATTCACAAAAGGAAGTTACTATCTCAGAGTCAAGTCCATATTTAGTGCTAAATTCACGGAAGACATTGGTATCCATAAAAGATTTAACACAATCAAACTTAGGTGTCATACTTGACTCCTTACCTTAGTCGAGATCCCAATTTTCAGAGTTGTGTTTAATTCTTTCCAATAAATCCCATCTGAATTCAATAGTCTTCATCATAAAAGAACCACTACAAGAAGTATCGAGCATGGAGCGATAATTGAGAGAAAGCCGAGCATAAATTTTTTGAATAATCATTTCTCTTGAGAGCTCATGATTGGGGCATGAATATAACATTGACTTAAGCCTCCCCCAAGCTTGAGCGATGATTTCTCCTTCGTGAGGCCAAAAATTATATATATAATTACGATCATGATGAACAAGGTGCATAGGATAAAACTTCTGATGAAATTCCCGTTTCAATCATTTGTAGTTCCATGATCCCATATCATCACATAGCCTAAACCATGTCAATGCCTCTCCCTTCAAATATAAAGGGAAGACCTTCTTCTTGACAACATCATCGGGCATACTTGCAAGCTTAAATAATCCACAAACTTCATCCACATAGATTAGGTTTAAATTGGGATGCAATGTTCCATCTCCTGTAAAGGGATTAGCTAGCAGTTTCTCTATCATACCCGAAGGAATTTCAAAGTAAACATTTTCAGTAGGTTCAGTAGGTTGAGGAGCAACTCTTTGCTCTACTGGTCGGGGTGAAGATACCCCGAACAATCCCCTCAAAGGATGTTCCATAGTAACAAGTGACACTAAATTTCAGCACACTATATAAATTTTTCCTTACCAAGTTCCACTCACCAAAGGCGCTTCACTCCCCGGCAACGGTGCCAGAAAAGAGTCTTGATGACCCACAAGTTTAGGGGATCTATTGTAGTCCTTTCGATAAGTAAGAGTGTCGAACCCAACAAGGAGCAGAAGGAAATGACAAGCGGTTTTCAGTAAGGTATTCTCTGCAAGCACTAAAATTATCGGTAACAGATAGTTTTGTGATAAGGTAATTTGTAACGGGTAACAAGCAATGGAAGTAAATAAGGTGCAGCAATGAAAGTAAATAATTTGTAACAGATAGTTCTTATATGGAGAAAAGCGCTCCCGAGGACACATGGGAATTATCGTCAAGCTAGTTTTCATCACGCTCATATGGTTCGCGTTCGTTACTTTGATAATTTGATATGTGGGTGGACCGGTGCTTGGGTACTGCCCTTTCTTGGACAAGCATCCCACTTATGATTAACCCCTATTGCAAGCATCCGCAACTACAAAAGAACTATTAAGGTAAACCTAACCATAACATGAAACATATGGATCCAAATGAGCCCCTTATGAAGCAACGCATAAACTAGGGTTTAAGCTTCTGTCACTCTAGCAACCCATCATCTACTTATTACTTCCCAATGCCTTCCTCTAGGCCCAAACAATGGTGAAGTATCATGTAGTCGACTTTCACATAACACCACTAGAGGAGAGACAACATACATCTCATCAAAATATCGAACGAATACCAAATTCACATGACTACTTGTAGCAAGACTTCTCCCATGTCCTTAGGAAGAAACGTAAATACTCTAAATCATATTCATGTTCATAATCAGAGGGGTGTTAATATGCATTAAGGATCTGAACATATGATCTTCCACCGAATAAACCAACTAGCATCAACTACAAGGAGTAATCAACACTACTAGCAACCCACAGGTACCAATTTGAGGTTTTGAGACAAAGATTGAATACAAGAGATGAACTAGGGTTTGAGAGGAGATGGTGCTGGTAAAGATGTTGATGTAGATTGACCCTCTCCCAATGAGAGGATCGATGGTGATGATGATGACAATGATTTCCCCCTCCCGGAGGGATGTTTCCCCGGCAGAACAACTCCACCGGAGCCCTAGATTGGTTCCGCCAAGGTTCCGCCTCGTGGCGGCGGTGTTTCGTCCCGAAAGCTTGCTTATATTTTTTTTCCAGGATAAAAGACTTCATATAGCAGAAGATGGTCACCGGAAGGCTGCCAGGGGGCCCATGAGGCAGGGGGCGCCCAGGGGGGTAGGGCGTGCCCCCCACCTTCGTGGACGATGGGTGGCCCCCCTCTGGTATTTCTTCTGCTTAGTATTTTTTATTAATACCAAAAATGACTTTCGTGGAGTTTCAGGACTTTTGGAGTTGTGCAGAATTGGTCTCTAATATTTGCTCCTTTTCCAGCCCAGAATCCCAGCTGCCGGCATTCTCCCTCTCCATGTAAACCTTGTAAAATAAGAGAGAATAGGCATAAGTATTGTGACATGACGTGTAATAGCAGCCCATAATGCAATAAATATCGATATAAAAGCATGATGCAAAATGGATGTATCACTCCATCAACCATCTACCACAACACCGCCCTGAGGGAGACTTTTCTCCTTGGCCAAATCTTCATATTCGGCGGCTTTGCACTGCATGCCAATTCGATTGGTCATCTGGAGCAGATCGATAGCTACGCCCCTGGTCACCAGATCAATTTCGGAAACCTAAACTACGTCGCTAATATCCAAGGAGACTTGATCTTCCAAGAATTCGTGACCTCAACCACGGCTCCGGCCTTAGATCCCGAGCACCTCATCAAGTCTGAAAATGGGGGTTTAGAACCCGCCGGACTCCGCGCAGCCATAGAGCTCAACGCCGAAGATACGGAGGGGATTGTTTCACCAACCAGCCTGGAGTCGCTCCAAGCTTCCTCTATCCTCATCAAGCCGGACTCGCCTCCGTATACCAACTCTGAACTCATGAGGTCCGTGCTACACGAGCTCGACCAGTGAACCTATGTCCCGCCCCGCTCCATGGATTCTCGCTTCCTTGTCCAGACCCCACTCTTAAACGAGGTTTTGGACTTAATGCGATCTATCGCCATTACAGAGGGCTCAATGCCGAACTATGTCTAGCCTGCACTAGGGGCTGAGAGCAGGGAATTTTACGTCCCACCCACAACACACTTCACAGCCACTGTCGAGGACTTAACCGACATGCTCGATTACGCTTCCGAGGACATCGACGACATGGACGATGATGCCGGAGAAGAGCAAAGCCAGAACCCGCCGCTTACCGGACGCTGGACGGACACTTCCACATACGATGTGTATATGGTGGACACACCTAAAGAGGATGACGGCGAAGGTGGGAAGGACCCACTCGAGAATAATTCTCCTGTGGCACCACCAAAGCGTCATCGTCAGCGGCGCCGCTCTAAACCGCACCGAGAAAAGGACAGTAATACCAGCACCGGAGACAACAATACTCCAGATAATGCCGAAGACCAAGAAGCCCATGTCGAGCTAACACTCGAGCAGGACGATTGGGAAGAGGAGCAAGTCAACCCCGATGACCCCATTGGGGACGAGGGCTTGGAAGACAGTAACTACCTACCGACCTCCGAAGAGGATGAGAGCCTGGGCGACGAAGACTTCATCATACCAGAGGACCCCCTCGAACAAGAGCGCTACAAGCGCCAGCTAATACACTACAAAAAAAAGACACATCCGTGACATTTTGGGCCGAACGAAATTTTTTTGTCATACATATGACACTTCTATGACGATAATTGTCAAAAAACCCGGTATTATCATAGATGTGGTGGGCTCCTACTTCTATGACAACAAATCATGACAGAAAATGGGCTTTTCGTCCTGGGCGGGCCGGAGACGCAGCTCCATGACATTCTTTGGGCCGTCCATGACGTAATCGTGGTAGAAGTGAGGATGAGGAAAATTTCAGGGAGTTCCCGATTATGGTGGGCGGTCGGGGGCCGAGTGATGCGCGTTTCTCTCGTACACGTACGCACGTGTGTGCGATGCGTTGGCTCTAACTGAACCCGAGCGAGGCGTTGAGCTCTAACTGAACCCGAGCGATTGCACTGCAGGCTACGCGTTACTGAACCCGAGCGATCGAATGATGGCTGTTAACTAAACCCGATCGAGCGGTTCCTTCGCTACTGCTGCTAACTGAAGCTGATCGATTGGATGAACAGTAAGCGTTGCGGGGGGGTTTGGATGAACAGTGAGCGGTGGCGTTGCCTCTGGATGAACGGGACCTTGTGCTGTGGAGGGCTGGATGAACAGTAGATGGTGGAGGGGTGCCCATGGAGGGATGGTTGAACAGTAGCCGGTGGAGTAGCGCGCGGTGGAGGCTGGATGAACAGGAGCCCGTGGAGGCTGGAGGAGGTCGACGGTAGCCCGTGGAGGCTGGAGGAGGTCGGCGGTGGAGATGAATAGTATCTCGTGGAGTCCCGTTTTGCGGTATGCCACACCCCTCCCGATGAACAGGACCCCTGTTTTGACCGTAGCGCTCCAACACAAGTACGTTTCATCTGTTTTGCGGTACGCCACACCCCTTCCGATCAACAGGACCCCCGTTTCGACCGTAGGAGGTCCGTTTCGTCCGTTTTGCGGTACGCCACACCCCTCCCGATCAACAGGACCCCTGTTTCGACCGTAGGAGGTCCGTTTCCTCCATTTTGCGGTACGCCACACCCCTCCTGATCAACAGGATCCCGTTTCGAATGTGGCCGGTCGAACACAAGGTTGTTTGTGCGGTACGCCAGGCCTCATTTCCATCACATGTTCCGTCCAAGCCCTCCCGATGAACACGATGATGTATTCCGTTCCGGCCCAAGTCGGTAGGCTCCCCATGAACACGACGACGATGTTGTTTCTCCGTTCTGACCCAGCCATGTACACAAGCCTTGGCCGTACGTATGCCCGAGTAGGCATTCGAGATCCCACTCGTATGTACATATACGTGGCCGTATTTTCTTTCTTGCACCCTGGTCGGCGTACGTACGTGTACATACTATGTGCGCGCCTCTACTATGACACGTGCGCGCCTCTACAACGACCAGTATGTACGTACACGTTCGTGACCAGAATGACAATGCTACGTATGCTTCGACCAGGTGGGTCCCGACTGTCAAGCACTTCCTTGCCTGCGAAGATGTAGCTGGTGAGTCCCAGCAGTCAGGGGGCGAATCGTTTTTTTTGCCCGGATGCACTTCCTTCCGTGCGAAGATGTAGCTGGTGGGTCCCAGCAGTCAGGGGGAAACATTTTTTTTTCATGAAATATGGTGGCCCGTCCGATGGGTCCCCGCTGTCAGGTGGAGGAATAATTATTTTGCGCGTAATAAGGAGGCACTTCCTTGCTGCGGCCGTGGACCAGCTGTCAGCCTCTCCACGTATAGTCCACGTCCGATGGAAGCCGTTCCTTGACCATGTTAACCACGCCGCGCCGAGAGCACCATGGCGGTGGACGACGGCGAGGCCTAGGAAGGGGACAACGTGGAGCAGGGGAAGACGTGGCAGTGGAAGCCCGCACGGAGAGGAGTACGAGGGTTCGCTGGTTCGGCTGTGCTGTGAGGCTGCCATCGCCGCAGAATAACATGGGGTGTGGGTGAGTAGAGGGATGGCCTGGCCAGCAGTGGGAGTAGTAGGGGCGGTGAGGCCTCCATCGCATCGCAGCCGGCCGCGGGAGGCAGGAGCACGAGGCACGACCGGCGCTGGTTTGGGCGGCTGGAGCAAGAAGACCAGAGGTTGAAGAAGCACTACGGCCGTTGGATGGATATCGTACGGTCACTGGAGCTAGAATCGTGCATATTGAATAAGTTAACAAAGCCCTCCGTCCCCGTCAACTTAGTAGGCCCACAAGTCAGCATGCCACTATACTGGGTCCCAGCTAACAGGGGGAGTGTCGGTGTCAAAACCGGTGGATCTCGGGTAGGGGGTCCCGAACTATGCGTCTAGGCGGATGGTAACAGGAGACAAGGGACACGATGTTTTTACCCAGGTTCGGGCCCTCTCGGTGGAGGTAAAACCATACTCCTGCTTGATTAATATTGATGATATGAGTAGTACAAGAGTAGATCTACCACGAGATCAAAGAGGCTAAACCCTAGAAGCTAGCCTATGGTATGATTGTTGTTCATCCTACGGACTAAAACCCTCCGGTTAATATAGACACCAGAGAGGGTTAGGGTTACACAGAGTCGGTTACAATGGTAGGAGATCTACATATCCGCATCGCCAAGCTTGCCTTCCACACCAAGGAAAGTCCCATCCGGACACGGGACAAAGTCTTCAATCTTGTATCTTCATAATCCAGGAGTCTAGCCAACGGTGATAGCTCGGCTATCCGGACACCCCCTAATCCAGGACTCCTTCAGTAGCCCCTGAACCAGGCTTCAATGACGACGAGTCTGGCGTGCATATTGTCTTCGGCATTGCAAGGCGGGTTCCTCCTCCGAATACTTCATAGAAGATTTTGGACACAAGTATAGTGTCCGGCTCTGCAAAATAAGTTCCACATACCACCGTAGAGAGAATAATCTTTACACAAATTCAATCTGCTGACGTATTCTGTAGCGTGACGTCACACCACGGCCAAGCCTTTATTGGAATCGTTTTTACTGTCCCACCTCAGCGTGTTTAGCGAGGCGGTTTCCTTAGCACATCTTATCAAAGCGGAGATCGTGCCCCCTTATTCTGGGATTCTCATCAATACGGGCATGGGTATCCCAACCGCACCATCGATTACGGCGCTTGAGAGATAAGCGAGTTTTACCAGGCTGGTTGGGGCGCATAGTTTCGTCCGTACATATAAGGGGATAAGAATCCACCTTTTTACCTACGCCTTCTTCCTCCTTTGCTTATCCATTTCCGCGCACTCGAGCTCCAGCGCCCAAGTCCGCACATCTCGCCTCAACCTTCCCCAGCCATGTCCGGAGCGGGAGGCAAGTGGATGGCCTCCTCCGTCAAGGAGGGGCACATCAAAAAGTTGAGGAAAGCCGGATACCTGCACAACGACATTGCACACAGGCTTCCAGACGAGGGGCAGCTCGTCCCCACCCCCAGGCCCCATGAGAGGGTGGTGTTCCTTCCCCATTTCCTCCATGGACTAGGCTTCCCACTCCACCCATTTGTCCGGGGGATCATGTTCTACTACGGACTGGATTTCCACGATCTGGCCCCGAATTTCATCCTCAACATCTCAGCGTTTATCGTTGTGTGCGAGGCCTTCCTCCGCATCAAGCCCCACTTCGGCTTATGGCTAAAGACCTTCAATGTCAAGCCGAAGGTAGTGGGCAGCTAGCAGGCGGAGTGCGGAGGCGCCATGGTGGGCAAGATGCCCAACGTCACATGGCTCGACGGCTCCTTCGTGGAAACCATCAAAGGGTGGCAATCGGGGTGGTTCTACATCAGCAAGCCGCGTGACCCTGAATGGGCAGCGGCCCCCGAATTCTGATCTGGCATCCCCACACGGCTCACCTCCTGGAAAGAGAAGGGCCTGACATGGGGTGATTTGGAAGAGCTGACCGGACTCCAAACCTGCGTCCAAAACCTTGTGAACAAGAAGATCAAGCTCGTCAACGTAGTCCAGGTCATGCTCATCCGCCGGATCCTCCCGTGCCAACAACGGGCCTTCAACTTGTGGGAGTTTGATCCGGCACAGCATCGAACCTTGAGCAGGCTCTTCGACACTACGTACGAAGATGCTTGGAAGGTGCTGTTCAAGGGCGCCGAGGCTCCCGCATCCGCTACCGAAGATCATGGATTCAGCTCGCAGCGTCAAGCCGGCGAGGTAAGCTATTTTACCCTTTACAGGACACTTGTTTTTCATAGTTTGACTCTATGCAGGATCTAAACTCCCTTACCTTTGACAGGCCTGGCAGAAGAAGTCCGGGCAGGTTAACTGTCCGGCTCCCTTACCAGAAGACCGAGCGGACGCCCGATTGATGGGACTGCTGGTTCCGGCACCTCACGTGGTGCCGGATAAGAAGGCCAAGAAGAAGGCCACGGGAACCCGAAAGAGTTCCCGGCATCAGGTGTTATCGGACTCATCGTCCGATGACTCCGAGGCGGACTCCTCCCGCGAAGACGAGGAGGAGAAAAAAGAGGCTTCTTCCCCAACGGGGGGAGAGAAGAAAATGAAGGCCTCCCCAACTAGGGAGGCTGGAGGGTCCAAGACGGGAAGGACCCTTCCTCCGAACTACTCCACCAACACCAATGATGGCGAAGAGGAGTGGCCACCGAGGGCTAAGCCCCGGGCGACATCGTAAGTGTCCGGATAGCAGAATAATTCATGATTTTTCATTTGTCGCATAGTTTCTTCTAACACCGAATACAACCATGTAGCCCGCCCAAGGACGAGCTCCCCGCTTCGTCGAGCAGCTCCCTGGATTCGTCGGATGTGAATAGCACTTCACTCCCGACCGCCTCCTCCCCTCGTGACGCAGACAACACCGCGGTGGAGTCCCAAAAGGGGCCCGACCAGGAGGAGGTGGTCCTAGAGGCGCCACAAGTGACCTCCCGGACTCCGGGCGCAAAGGGGGCAAAACCCCATAGGGCTCTAAGTCCGGCCCTATGCCGGACTCCGTACCGGAACCTACAGTGGTTCCAAAGTCCGACAGGCAGCCCCTTCGTAAGAAGGGCAAGACTGCAACACCGATGGCCTTCGTCCAACCGGAGGCACCGTACAGCTTGCTAGAGGCGCTTAACGGTGCCTCCATCGACGAGGAGCATCGCACTATCATGACTGCGGTGATCCAGAAAGTTCAGTCCGCCAAGAGCGGGCTGACTGAAGCCTGTACCAGCCTTCTAACAGGCTTTGAGGTTAGTTTTTAAGATATGTAAGAATATTACTGCATAGACAGTAGCCCCTGATGCTTAGTTCGGTCTTCGGAAAGAAAAGCTGAGCTAAGGATCTAAAAAGATATACGCAGGAGTCTAACATAGATATGTCAATATGGGAATGCAGGCTGCGCTGCTGACCTCTACCGCACTGACTGCGGAGGTCAATGCATTGAAGGAGAGCCTCGAGCGGTCCGAGAACGAGCTCGGCCTTGCCAAGAAGTAGCTCGAGGACAAGGAAGGTAAGTAATACCTTATTAAAGTAGTACATTATAGAAAAGGATTTGGTTGCAAAAAATGCCAGGAATAACGTGAGTATTGTAGGGGCCACGAATGAGGTGGCGACCCTGAAGGAAGCGGTGTCCAAGGCCGAAAATAGTGCGGCTGCGGAGCGCACCGAGCGAGAGAAGCAGGAGGCGTGGGTGGCGGAGGTGCGGCAAGAGCTCCAGGGTCTCGTGGAAAAACACGAGAGTTTGGAGCGTGACTCGAAGACTCGAGAGTCCGAGCTCGCCTTAGCTCTTGAGAGTGCCAAAGCCGCTAAGGCCGAAGCCTAGAAGGCCCTCCAGGAGATTGAGGCGATAAAAAAGATAGCGCCGGGTAAGGCATTCTATATGCAAAGCAAGCATGTAAAAGTGAATTATCTGTTACTTACCCGAATCCGGAGCTCTCCAGGAGCGTTCGCAGATCTGCCCCATAGTGTGTCCGATGCTGCCGCGTTCTACCGAGCCGAGGAGGGGAGCTCGACGGAAAAGGTGTTCTGGTCTCAATATGCTGAGGCCGGACATCCGGTGCCCCTGAGCGACCAGCCGAAGCAGCTGGTCGAGCTCCACAAGGTGGCCGAACAGGCCATGAAGGGCCTCATAGTTCGGCTGTGGCCTAAAGAAGCCATGCCTGGGAGCTACTTCGGTCTGGTGTGGCGGCTGGTGGACGCCTGTCCATGGATTGAAGTCGTCAAGTGCTCCGTCTGCATTGAAGGTGCCCGTCGGGCCCTTGCCCGTGCTAAAGTGCACTAGGGCAAGATGGACGCCGAGAAGCTTGTGACGGACGCGCCACCGCCGGGCAAGGAGTATCGCACGCCCGAGATGTACTATGAGGGCATCCTGAAGGGTGCCCGCCTTATAGCGGGTGAATGCTCCAAAGAGCACCCAAAGATGTAATTTTTGAGTAGACTCGCATTTGTTATCATGTACGCTAAAAACTTTGTTCATATGCGATAAGCAACGCTTGTTAATTTAAAATATTACCTTCTGTGCGGCCATTTATCAAATTTGAGAGATGGCGAGTCGTTGGCTTCAGCCCCCATGCCCCGAGTGCTGGGGTGTTCGGGATAAACTTGAGCGCTCTTGTTCCCATTCTTGGGTCCTTCGAGGGAGGCGTTCAACACGACGAACGAGGCAACTAGACTATAATGCTTGAACACTCTCACTTAGCCATAGAATTCTATAATTTTAAATTTCGGCGAAGCCCCTGGTATTCGGAAGACCGAGTTCGGGGCGCTATCCATGCCTTGGTCGGACAATGCCGACTCCTCGCTCTAAGCGGCATGAGTCTTTAGGGACCCGAAAAACCTCTCGAACAGCGATCGGCTCTCGCCCTATCATGATGGTCAGTTTTAGCTTTCTCCACTGAGGTGCTCAACCCAGCTCAACCGAGGCACAGTCGCAGTGGTACTCCCAGCGCTACCTTAGCCGATATAACGGAATGTAAGGTACCAAAACATGGGAGCCGCGCAAACCCAACTATTGACCCAAGACATGATTCGGAGCCGATGCATATAATGCTATAAGTTCGGGATGCCGCACTTGTGAAAGTGTTTGGACTTATCACACCATGTTTTGGGGTACTTAAGCCCCTGGTGTATTGACCGTACCAAGTTGTATGTGTGCAACATGTCATAGATGAACATTTATGGAAAAAAAAGGAATGCAATAATAAGTAGAAGCTATGTATTGTGGGTTGCGTATATCATGTTCACCGTCCGCACTTGTGGGGGAAAGCCCTTCTGTCCTCTATTGTTCGGCGGCCAGGGCTCCTCCTCGTCATTGCCATGCAGCCCCTTGTCGTTGTTTTCGGCATTTAACTTGCATGCCTGCTTGAACACCCAACAATCCCTGTTGGTGTGGTTGGCTGGTTTTTCGGGGGTGCCATGTATCTGGGATGAGCGATCGAGTATTCGGTCCAAATTGGACGGGCCCTGAGTATTTCCTTTGAACGGCTTTTTCCGCTGACCGGGTTTAGAGCCTCTAAATCCGACATTGACTGCCGTATCTTCAGCATTATCACCATTAATGCGGCACTTGTGCTTGTTACGACGCGACCTGCCATTTCTGTCCTTGGTATCTGAACTACCAGGGTTTTTGGTCAGGTTGTTACTGCGAGCTAGCCAACTGTCCTCTCCCGCGCAGAAGCGGGCCATGAGTGATGTGAGGGCTTTCATGGATTTCGGCTTTTCCTGTCCTAGGTGCTGGGCAAGCCACTCGTCGCGGATGTTATGTTTGAAGGCTGCAAGGGCCTCTACATCTAGACAGTCAATGATTTGATTTTTCTTGGTTAAGAACCGTGTACAGAATTGTCTGGCCGATTCATCTGGCTGCTGAATTATGTGGCTTAGGTCATCAGCGTCTGGTGGTCGCACATATGTGCCCTGGAAGTTATCAAGGAATGCGGCTTCTAGGTCTTCCCAACAACCAATTGATTCTGTTGGCAAGCTGTTGAGCCAATGCCGAGCTGGTCCTTTAAGCTTGAGTGGGAGGTACTTGATGGCGTGTAGATCATCACCACGGGCCATGTGGATGTGAAGGAGATAGTCCTCGATCCAAACCGCATGATCTGTTGTGTCGTCATATGATTCAATGTTTACGGGTTTGAAACCCTCGGGGATTTGATGATCCATTACTTCGTCTATGAAGCATAGTGGGTGTGCGGCGCCTCTGTATTGGGCTATATCACGACGCAGCTCAAACGAGCTTTATCTACTGTGTTCGGCCCGGTCGAAATTGTTGTATCCAGCGTGACGGTTGTCATCACGTGTCGTGGGGCGCCCACGCGATCCGTAGATCGATCTTATTTGCCTTGCCTTGTCCTCCAATATGTCTCGCAAGTCTGGCGCATCTCCCCATGGCTTTGTACTTTTCGAGAGACGCCGGGGTGCGGCTTTAGTGGAGGGCCTAGAGGCCTCTCTGTCGCGGCCACGAGGTGGCCGGTCGGCCACGTCATGCGCTAGTGATGTAGGTTTGGGTGCTTCCTCCTTTAATTGGGGTAGCAGCCTGCGTTTTGGGTAGCTCTTGGAGGGGCGATCGAGTTTGTACTCTTCGGCTGCAAGGACTTTGGTCCATCTGTCAGCTAGCAAGTCTTGGTCAGCTCTAAGCTGCTGGTGCTTTTTCTTGAGGCTGCTTGCCATGGCCATAAGCCTGCGCTTGAAACGCTCTTGTTCGACGGGATCCTCGGGCACGACAAATTCGTCGTCGTTGAGGCTTGCTTCATCTTCGGAGGGAGGCATATAATTATCGTCCTCTACCTCTCTTTCTGCCGCTCTATCATGAGGGCTGGCTTCTCCCTCCTCCTGTGTTGAATCCTGCTGGAGGGGGTTGTCTTCGGCACTGTTCGGGGTGTTATTATCTCCCGTGCCGGAATCACCATTTTTGCTGTGGCGGGATTTAGAGCGGCGCCGCTGACACCGGCGCTTGGGTTGTTTCTTGGAGGGGTCATCCTCCACTGTCCCATTGCCATTCCGATCTTTTGGGGTGTCCACCATGTATATGTCGTATGACGAGGTGGCCTTCCAGTGCCCTGTAGGCGCTGGTTCTTGGTTGTCTCCTGCATCGTCGTCCATACCGTCGATGTCTTCGGAGTCGAAGTCGAGCATGTCAGTTAAATCATCGACAGTGGCTACAAAGTGGGTGGTGGGTGGGTGTTGAATTTCTTCGTCGTCCGCATCCCAACCTTCCTGACCATAGTCCGGCCAGGGTTCTCCTGATAAAGAGAGAGACTTTAGTGAATTCAGGATGTCGCCAAAGGGCGAGTGCTGAAAGATGTCCGCGGCAGTGAACTCCATAACAGGTGCCCAATTGGATTTGATTGGCAGGGGCGCGGGAGGTTCGGAGTCCGGAGAGGAATCCGGCACCTCGGAGTCACAGGCTTTGCAAAGGCAGGGATGGTGTTCAGCTCAATCGCCGTAGAGATCGTAGCCCCCGAGGCGGTGTCCAGCCACTCGTCCTCGATCGGCGAAGTCGGCTCCGAGCTAAGGGTCGGAGCGGACTCTGGTGCGGCCTCCAGGGAACTGTTCGGCGGCAGAGCTAGATCATACCCATCGAGACAGTGCGGCGCGCTTGGTTGTGGCTCGAATCCGTCGAAGATCAAGTCTCCGCGGAAGTTAGCCGTGTAGTTCAAACTCCCAAATCTGACCTGATGGCCAGGGGCGTAGCTTTCGATCTGCTCCAGATGGCCAAGTGAATTAGCCTGCAATGCAAAGCCGCCGAATACGAAGATCTGTCCGAGGAGAAAAGTCTCACCCTGGACCGCGTCGTTGTTGATGATCGAAGGAGCCATCGGACCTAAAGATGACGGCACAGAGGAACTCTCAATGAAAGCACCAATGTCGGTGTCAAAACCGGCGGATCTCGGGTAGGGGGTCCCGAACTGTGCGTCTAGGCGGATGGTAACAGGAGACAAGGGACACGATGTTTTTACCCAGGTTCGGGCCCTCTCGATGGAGGTAAAACCCTACTCCTGCTTGATTAATATTGATGATATGGGTAGTACAAGAGTAGATCTACCACGAGATCAAAGAGGCTAAACCCTAGAAGCTAGCCTATGGTATGATTGTTGTTCGTCCTACGGACTAAAACCCTCCGGTTTATATAGACACCGGAGAGGGTTAGGGTTACACAGAGTCGGTTACAATGGTAGGAGATCTACATATCTGTATCGCCAAGCTTGCCTTCCACGCCAAGGAAAGTCCCATCCGGACACGGGACGAAGTCTTCAATCTTGTATCTTCATAATCCAGGAGTCCGGCCAACGGTGATAGTTCGGCTATCCGGACACCCCCTAATCCAGGACTCCCTTAGGGAGTATTCATTTTTTGTGCGTAATCAGGAGGCACTTCCTTGCGTGCGAAGATATAGCTGGTGGGTCTGAGCTGTCAGCGACGGTAACGTTTTTTCGCGAAATATAGAGGTCCTTTCAGTGGGTCCTTGATGTAGGGTGGAGGAATCATTATTTTGCGCGTAATAAGGAGGCATTTCCTTGCGTGTGGCCGTGGACCCAGCTGTCGGCCACTCCACGTACAGTCCACTTCAGATGCATGTCTGTCGTTGACCACGTTGACCAGGCCGCGCCGAGAGCACCAGGGCGGTGGATGACGACGAGGCCTAGGAAGGGAACGACACGGAGGCAGGGAAGACTCGACAGTTGTTTCCCACGCGGAGGGGAGTATGACTGTACGAGGGTTTACTGGTTCATCTGCCATCGCTGCAGAATAACAGCAGGTGTGGGTTAGTAGAGGGATGGCTAGGCCAGCGATGGGAGTACGATGGGGCGGTGAGGCCTGCGCGGCAGCACAGCCGGCCGCGGGAAGAAGGGAGCAGGAAGTCCCGCTGGCGCTTGTTTGAGCGGCTGGAGCAGGAAGAGCAGAGATTGAAGAAGCACGACGGTTGTTGGATGGACATCCAACAGTCACTGCTTGTGCGTCAACCTTTTTTTAGGAAAGCCTCAAATCTGTGGAAAATAGCATACAACCCATCTGCCATTATTTCTAATAATTTACAGCCCATTTGCTAATTCTTAAGGGGTTTTTAACCCATATTCTTTTTGTTAGCATTATAGCCCATATTGTGGCCACGGTTAAAAAATTATACAAAGTTTTGCATATTTCGGTGCGGTTCAAACTGTTTTTAATCCCGAATTTTCGACTCACATTCAAACTGATTTTAAAAATAAATGTATATCAATATAAAATCCAAAAAAATCTCCACGCATAAAAATTCATGTAATTTAAAATCTCGAAATAAAAAAAGATATTTGAAACTAATTGCCGGTTTGATGTGTTTTAAAAATGTACAGCCCATTTCTCATTACTGATGGGCCATTTTCTCGGCCAGCCGAATGAAAGCTCTCCTCGTCTTGAAAGATTTGCAGCCCAACAGGCCTGACAAAGCGACTTACTTGGCAAATCATAAAAAAAACTGGGATGTGGCCGTGGACCCAGCTGTCAGCCTCTCCTCATACAGTACTCTTCCGATGGAATGCCGTTGACCACATTGACCACACCACGCCGAGAGCACCAAGGCGGTGGACGACGGCGAGGCCTAGGAACGGGATGACGCGGAGCCGGGGAAGACGCGGCAGTGGATGCCCACGCGGAGAGGATTACGAGGGTTCACTGGTTCGGCTGCGGTGTGAGGCTACCATCGCTGCAGGGCCTGGCTAGCGATGTGAGTAGTAGGGGGCGATGAGGCCTTAACGGCAGCACAGCCGACCACTGGAGGCAGGAGCAGGCGGTCTCCCCGGCGCTGGTTTGGGCGGCTGGTGCAAGAAGAGCAGCGATTGAAGAAGCAGCAAAACCGTTCGATTCAAATCCAACGGTTAGTGCTGCTAGAATCATTTGTTGACTAAGTTGACAAGCCCTGCGTACGCGTCAACTTAGTAGGCCCACAGGTCAGCCTCCCAACCGGTGTGCCCCAGATATCAGTGGGAGGAATCATTTTTTCGCGTAATAAGGAGGCATTTGATTGCGTACGGCCAGGCCAGCGGAGGGAGTAGGGTGGGCCAGGGAAGCTTGCGCGGCATCACAGCGGGCCACAAGATGAGGGAGTAGGCCGTCCCGCCGGTGCTAGTTTAGGCGGCTGGAGCAGGAAGATGAGAGATTGAAGAAGCACGTCGGCCGTTGGATGGACATCCAACACTCACTGCTGCTAGAATCGTGTGTTCACTGACAAAGCCTTGCGTAAACAAGTCAGCCTCGAAATTTGTGGCGTGTACAACCCATTTGCTATTATTTTTATAATTTTTACTCATTTTCTAATTCATATGGAATTTATTGCAGCCCGTTTTCCATTTTTAGAATTGCTGGCCATTTTCTGGTTAGTACCAGAGTCAAAAAAATAACTAAATATGTGGGAAATTTTGAAAATTCACAAATTTTTGCTGGGGACCGAAATATTCTTAATCCAAAAATTAATAGCCATACTAAAATAAATTAGTACTATGTCATGTTAAATCCAACGAAATACGTATAAGATATCAGTGAAGAACAAAAACAAAAAAGAAACTAATATCCCATTTGCTATAATCTTTTTGGTATTTTCAACCCCTTTTGATATTACTTTTAACAGACATTGACCATACTCTTTGGCCAAGCCGAAGTGCATCCCTCCTCATCTTGAAAGATTTGCAGCCCAGTAATTCGGAGAAAACAAATAGGCCTAGCTTGGGTATTCTTCAAAAAGAAATACTGGGCTACCTATTTTCCCAAAGAACTGGTGCATGAGCATTTAGCTTTATTTATTTATGTACTTATTTATGTTTAGGGGACCATGAGCATGTACCTGGGCCGGATTCATGTGAGAGCCTCCCTTCCAGTTAATTATGGGCTTATCTATTGGGCCTTCATCAGTGGGATGCATGTTATCAACAAGTGGAAAATGTGTTCCGTACGAAAAATAGTATGAGCTACGTACGGTACGGGGCACTAAAGGATCGAACCGTGCAACGACTTCCAAAACATTGTGTCTGTCGTTCTAACAACACATTTATTCAACCAACAGACAAAATATACTACTGATTGTACATTGAAAACAGCAGCAACAGCAACCAGGGCTGGGGGTGCAACAAAAGCAGTAAGCAGGCCAGAAGAGTGAAGACGCAGCTCTCTCTTCCAAACCAAACATCAGCCATCATTACAAAAGGGCTACCAAAAAAGAACAAGTGTATGCATCAAACTAAATAAAGATCTTACTACACCAAGTGTACGCATCTAACTAAATGGCTCAGTTAGACGTTACTATTTATTAAGCTATCGAGATTGGCTGACGGCTTGAACCAGATGGGTGCCTGACGGGGGAAACTCCAGCCAGCAGGTCGAAGTCTGATACTTGCGACCCTCTCTCCTACTTTGGGCTGCAGAGCTTGGCAGCACATATCAGGGTATGGTGCGTGCAGAGACGCATGGTATGTTGTGTACACACAGTTTTGCCTGATGAACAAAATTGCGCTGCCATCATGATCCTTGCCGTCGGTTATCTCCTGGTTAATCGGATAATTCAGTCCGACAAACAGAGGGCGTGTACCAAGGCTACTTACCAGCCTCCAGTCAAAAATTCCTGAAGGCCCAGAGAAGCTGGGATCCTGCTCAAAGACCTTGCAGTGACTGTGATTGTATTCCGCGAAACAACACGTCCGGTACGTGCGAACGATCATCAATCTTTCGTTGTCGTCTGATCGATCTAGGAACCACCTGCAACTGCCATGCCGCTTTTCTTTGAAAGGTTCTGGGATTAGGAAGGGTAGGGACACCGGGCGGCCTACAACATCATATCAAGTTGGAGTCAGATAAAAAAGGGCTCTTGATTTAGTCAATCTTAAGAATAGCATGTTATGAGCATGAATATTTTTTCAGTAAATGTTAACAGTAATATAAGCAAGCCATCATGATATCATAGGAAAGTAACATACTGCTGTAACAGCCGTTTGTAGTGATGACTGGAGTAGGCCAGCAATACGTCCAGCCATAGAAGGAGTCGACAGCATAAATGAAACCCTTGTGTTCAATGGCATCAGAGAACCATGGAGGATGTATGATCCTGCGATGAACGTGCAGATTTATCCACTTACCGCAGTAACCTGTCAGATAGGCGAGACCGCGGTTGAAGAACGCAATTAGCCTGAAGTCTTTATAATTCGCAGATCTTGTGGGAACTTGGCAGATTACAACCTTGAGCAAATCAAACTTGGTATCATGTTGGCTACTGTAAGATTCCGAGTATTCTGGGCCGCGGTGCCAAAGCAGTGCAGTGTTAATCGAAGGAAGGGGGATCAATCGCTGGGTGTAGACATCCACGAGCATCCAGCTGCCGTGACCGTTGACGAGCACCATCCAAGACGTGTTCATGCCGATCCAGTACATACCGTTAATGTAGTTGAGGCTGACGAGGATCGGATCGCAGTCAAGGGGGTTGATGCTCGCCACCCTACAATCGTTATGCTGTGTGACACGCTGTTTATGAAGATCAGGCGGCATTAGCAAGCAAGGAGCTGGCCTAAAAAGCTCCGGCCTAAGGGCTTTGAGTAAATGGTACAGCCCCGACGAGCACGCGACGAGCGACGTGGTACTGAGATTGTCCACACGCGAAACAATGAGCTTGATTACCTCTGTGGGGAGCGAATTCTAGCCACTCTTTCGGTGGACGCTGCTCGGTTCTGCCATTGTTAGTGCTTGGGTTTCGGACGAGGGGGGGAGGCGCCTTAGCGGGAATGGAAGATTGGACGAGATTATGTGCGGACAAAGATGGAGAAGCGAATATGTGCTGCGGGAAGTGGACAGGTGATGATGACTACAGCACACCGCTTGACTTACGAGACACATACCAGCAGCGTAGGGTCATATCGATGCCAGACAACTTGCTTGAGTGATCACAATACTAGTACTCCCTATAGTACCTACTATAGTACTATGCCCTAACTTGCTTGAGTAGAGTAGTAGAGTAGGACTCTGCTCTACTATTAGCACCGGAGGAGTAGTATATTCTAATCTAAAATAGTTACAAACTTCAATGCCCGAGCGTGGAACGACAACGAACCATGCTCAAAGACCGTGTTTGCGTGGTGTTTGGACTTATATGCAAAAAATAGCAATATGCTCGTGCATTGCACGGCACACCACCATAACCAACTCGGTTTTTTCTCTACTCCTACTCCTATAAAAGACTCAGTTGGTGATGATGGAGGCGAGGAGGCGTGTTCAGCCGGGCGTGCAGCAGATGGCGCAGCACTATTCGATTTGTTATAAAAAACAAAGAAGAGTAGTAGAGATAGAGACATAGGGAGGAGCATGAGGTTGTGGGAGATAAAGATGAACGAGGCAAGGCCTTATCTCTAAATGTGGAGAGAGGTGCGGGTATCTTTTGTAAAATTGTCATAGTTGGCTTTCTATCCGTCAGATATAGATCGGACGGTCTATATTACAAGATGGTAGGCATACCATCATCACCAACTCGGTTTTCTATAAGAGTAGATATAGATAGATAGAGACTAGGGAGTACTAGCAAGGACACCATCTACTACTTCGTGTGCTACTCCTGCGCTCCATTCGACGACCGCAACGTCCCCTACAGCCACTCCCTCCTGCGCTCCATTCGGCGGGCGCTGTTGACATTTGGGGAGGCGCACTCTCGCGACTGCTGGTAGCCACGACTTCACCGACAACGACTTCTTCCCCGACCTCAGCAACCTCTTCCTCAATGACATGGGCGATAACCTCAATGCCAACGGTGCTGTTCCCGTTGCACCGTATGTGTTTCTGTCCTTCCTATTTGAAATCATGGTAGAATTCATGTTTCTACTCTGTATCCTACTACTATGCTAGTCCACATGATTAGTTTCATCTCTGTTATAGTCGTCATGATTTATTGTGTGCTTATTCGGATTAAATCTTGTAGTAACTTGCTCATATATTCAACTGGTGCAACGTCCCCTACAGCCACTCCCGTTTCATGGACGGCCTGGTCGATGCCTCCAAGGAGCCCTTCATCCACTGCTATGAGTGCCCGATGCCGTTTTGTGGCTCGCCGGAGGACATGGTGCATCACCTCACAGATGCATGCAGCGGTCACTATTGTCCCTTGGCGGAGAACATCAAGTACGAGACATGCTACCCGTTCACCATGCCAGAGTCGCTGGAGGATCATCGCCGCCTGCTAGTGTCGAAGGAGGACGGCAGCGTCTTCCTCTTAATCGTGGGCACCGGCGAGGCCCGCGCAGGCCGCCGCCCCGTCTCTGTAGTGTGCGTCAGGGGTGACGCCGTTGACGTGACACTGACACGAGGCTGATGTGCGGGTGCGTGGTTAGTGTTACTACCCATCCGGGTCACGTGGGCGGCGACACCGGCCTCAACGAACAGACTTGGACTCTGGGGAGTTGGGACTATCCCGCCGATGTGGACTTGGAAAACCCATGGCATCCTTTACCCGCCGACGCGGTGCACGGGGACTCCAAGGAGGATCACCTGGACATACGCAATATCAAGTTAAATGTTCATCATTAGTCTTCGCTCAATGTAATCCGCTGTCTAAGCATGTGGAGACTTCCATGCAGGATCTTGCTCTATTGGAGTATTGCACATGAATAAAAGTGTATCCATTTATGGTTTACACTAGAATCTTCCATGTATGAATTTTTACTACAGTACTGGTGAAAGACTTACGATGAACCATTTCTTACATCTCCTCTGCACCCTTGCAAGTCATCCTGATTTAATCCCTCCGTCTAGGTGTATAAGGGCATGGTTAATATTACTTAATAGTATAGCCAACTGTTGACTATAAGAAAGTGCCATGTCATCTGTAGCCAACATGTATAACAATCGATACAAAAACTAATTCTTAAAAATCATTTCTTGCAAAGCACAATAAGTGTTATTTCTTCACAAGTTTTGGATGCAGGTTGAACAGTTGAACGCTTTTGTTTGCAAAAGATGCCTTTTTATATATTTCACCCAGATGTTTGTGAGCTCTAGAGATGAAATAATATCCGAAGAAACCTATCGATACCCGTTACACATGAGATGACCCCCACATCCTTTGTCAAAATAAACAACTCCCCGATCAATGCATTTCACTCTTCAGTGCAACGCACGGGCACCTTACTACTATAGATTAGTACAACCAAAAATTGAACTAACATTATATATAGTACGATAAATGCTGACGCATGTCACCTAAAATTATATCATTCAAAACTATGTTCAAATACGAATCCAACGATATAATTTTTGTTGACATGCACTAACATTTTGCCAGTTAAATCTTCAGTCAAATTCAATGGGGGACTAATAAACCACGACCGATGTAGTACAAGTTTAGAGGGCGGCGCTGCATGGGAGTCTCACCTCTCACCTCGCTCGTGGCGCGGCAGTAAAGCCATCATATCACAAAACCCAACCACTCCCAGTAATAAGTGGCCTGGTAAAATAAACGGAGAAGCAACCATCACATCCCTCCGTCTTTTTTGCATTTCATCTCTCTGCATTTACTTTCTCCGGTTCATCTCGCACACTCGATCCCTAGCTACTACTCCTAGGGCCAGTTCTTTTGGCAGCTTCCCCAGCTTTTCCCATAAGACTAGTCATAGTGGAGAGTAACAATAAGGCGCCTCACTCATTTATTTGGGCTTCTAAACTACTACTCCGTCATGGTTTATTCCTCACCATTGTAATTTGTGCTAATTTTTTACCAAAGATTTAACTGATAAAATGTTACTCCCTCCGTCTAGGTGTGTAAGTCATCTTACAAAAACCAAATATCCCAAAACACTTAGGCGCGGTGCATTAACTTCTACCTCGTTTCTTAATTCTTGACATATTAACCAATAAGAGATAAAGAGTGTGCACGCTTTTAATGACTTGAGATATCAAACACGACATGCAGTGGTTAGTTCATTGCACGCAATACTATTAATTAGCAAATAAACATTAACGTTTCTCGTTTTCTCCTCCTCCTTGGTCACGGTGCACAGCCTAAGATGACTTACTCACCTAGACGGATGGAGTAGTGCATGTGACATGCACTCACATTTCATTAGTTAAATTATGATCAAAATCTGACACAGATTACAATGGGGACCAATAAACCAGGACGGAGGTAGTAGTTATGGGATTACTAATCTAGAATCCTAAAAGAACTGGCCCCTGGTACTCCTACTAGTAGTAGTACTCAAGTTGGAATTCCAAGTGCATGACACAACTTGTTAGGCAAAAAATTCGATACAGGGTGTAGGAAGCGGTTCAGAAATTTGCATGCCTTTCCAACCAGTGAGATACTCCATACAAAGTACGATAGAGAAATAACCATAGAGAAGGAAGCTAAAAGTAAACAATCAAACGAGCATTTTTGCATTTGTTTTGCATTGAATCGTTTCACAAGCTTGACTAGTGTTGTTTTTCTACTTTTACAAAAACTGCATCATAATGTTAAAACGTGCATTTGCATGTACATAAGTAATAGTAGTACTCCCTCCGTCTAGGTGTATAAGTCTTCTCTCCTTCTTGGTCAAGGTGGACAATCAAAGATGACTTATGACCTGGACGGAGGGAGTAGCACAGTCTGCAAGCATATATCGAGAGAGACGTGTAGTGCGATAGTATATAGTAAAGTTTGTGCTATATGCACGTACTTGCAAAATGTGTACGAATACACAAGGTTTCCAAACTTTCCCTTTTACATACTTAATTAAGGATGCTAAAAATTCCTGAACGTTCAGGATTTATCATTTGCGTCCCAAAACTAATGAGATCGCCTTACGAAACAAAAATTATACTCCTCCTAAAAGCCACGACGCTCGCAGGAGCGCTTGCGGCACACCACGAGTGTTGGTGCGCGGCCGTTTCCCAGCGCGCCGACACAACACCTCTTCCTCAGCCTCGCAACTCGCGAGGTGCTGATTGGCGGCTTGCCGGCGGGCGAGCGCGATCTCACCGGTGTGGTGATCCGGCGCCAACTGGTACTCCTCCTCGCTGGAAGCATGCACCCGATCCACGTACCGCCAAGTATAGATGAGGCGCTTGGGCCCGACTGCACTCAGGGTGTCGGCACGGGCGTCCTCCACCACCCTCACAGCCCTCGCACGAGCCTTCTGCCAAAGAGCCAATTGCCTGACTCTCTCGGATGCGACATAGGCCTCGCAGGCAGCTTGTTCCATGGTGCGCTTCTCTTCCTCGGCCTTCTTCTCCGCCTCTATTTTGGCGCGCTCTGCTGGAGGCAAAGCCTCCCACAAGGCGACATCCATTTCTTTCCAAAGCTCCTCAAGGCTGGGGGGCTCGGCGGGCGGCTCGGCGTTCTCCTTGTAGCAAGGAGCCGACGCGTCCTCCGACGCACGTGCTGGCGAGATTGGGAATACCGATGCATCCACCTCGACACGTCGCGGCGAGGAGCGGAACACCGACGCGTCCTCCTCGACTAGTGGCGGCGAGGAATGAAACGGTGACGCGTCGCGGCGCGGCGAGGAGCGGAACACCGATGCGTCCTCCTCGACTAGTGGCGGCGAGGAACGGAACGGCGACGCGTCGCGTCGCGGCAAGGAGCGGAACACTGATGCATCCTCCTCGACTAGTGGCGGCGAGGAACGAAACGGCGACGCATCGCGTAGCGGCGAGGAGCGGAACACCGATGCGTCCTCCTCGACTAGTGGCGGCGAGGAACGGAACGGCGACGCATGATCGTCCACGCGGTGCAGTGAGGGGCTCCTAGGGCTTGGGAGGGGCGATGCCATGGTGGTCGACGTGAGAGGGAGGGGGAGGAGATAGCAATGAACGTGAACGTGAGGGGGAGGAGATAGCGATGTCGTGGGAGGCGCAGTATTTATAGCGAGCAATGGCACACCTACGTAAGATATGGATTGAGCTGCACTGACTTAATTGCAGGTCCAGTTGCATCACTGACATGTGGACCAGACCCCTGCTGGGCCCATATGTCAGTGACCCAATGCACCTGCAGTTAAGTAACAGCTACGTGGGCATATTTGTTGGAGTAAATTACGGGGAAGGGAAGGGGTGGAAATATTGCTGGTCACAACGGATTGGACGAGCATGGGGGGAGGAGAGTCATGCATGCAGGGTTTTTCACACGGGGTGGAGTGTTGGGACCGCCGGAGGGAGAAGGAGAGTTTGGCAGGCATATTGTTTCCACACATGGAGAGGAAAAAATTTGGAGACGAACGGGCTTCCTGCAGGTATGGGGAATGGTACATAATAAGTCATCTTGCATGCCGGGCTAGGTATAGTCTCAAGTCATTAAAAACATACATGCACCACACATGTTCATATTTCAAGGTGCACTAAATTATTGCATGTGATGATTAAGGCTGGCCATAATGGTGGTATCTTAGCTGGTATCATGCACACGGGAATAGCAAACATGCTGATGTGGCAAAGAATTAAAGAAGAGAGGGGGGTTAGAGTAACTAGTGTTCATGCATGCATTGGTAAACACATTTTTTGTGAAGAATGACAACATTAGTTGAGTACTTTTGCAGACTTCAAAAACTATTCCACCGCCTCTACTATCTTGCTAAGAGTAGGTGAAATTTTTGAATCGAGCCCTTTAAACTAGAAGGGAGGTAATGGTACTCTAATAGCTAAGAGCATGGTTAATAATATAGGGAGGAAGCTGAGCTTAGGGCTTGCATTGCCGGTCTCTTCATAGGTATTTCTCTTCATAATCCTGTAATTTTAGAGACTGATTGTGTTTTTGTGGTAGCGTCTCTTGCATCGGGGGACTATGACAGGTTTGCTACGCATGACCTGAAGATGAAAGCGTTGAGCATCTCGAAGTTGATCAACAATCTTCAATTGTCAAAGATTAGCTGTTTGGCCAATAAGGTGGCACACTTAATCGCTAAGTATAGCTCTGACAATACTAGATTAGATGGTACTCTTGTAAATAACGTACCGCCCTGTGTGGTGAATATTGTACCGAATGAGTGTACTGGTGTGGCTGGTTAATTAATATAAGGTGGTGTTCAAAAAAGTATAAATTTGGTCAAACACTTTGCAAACGGTTGACGGGAGTAAAAAGGACCAGAGGGAGTATCATGCATGTGGAGTAGGCAAAAAAATTGCTTGTCTAAAAAAAGGCAAAAAAATTGCTCATTTATAGCTGGTCAAAGTCTCAAAGGGCGTGACCGCGGGAGGGAGGCGAAGGTCGTGGGAGGCGCGACGGTTGACGGAATTAAGTGAAGTTACATCCACGCGCCAGCATGGCGTGCGAACAGGCAGAAGCTATATCGTCAGGCCTACGATATGGGTCTAGTAGACATGTGCTACCTCTTGAGCACTGCGTTCGATTTCCCCGAAGAGGAGACGATGATGCAGCAAAGTAGCGTAAGTATTTCCCTCAGTTTTTGAGAACCAAGGTATCAATCCAGTAGGAGACCACGCACAAGTCCCTCGTACCTGCACAAAACGATAGCTACTCGCAACCAACGCGATTAGGGGTTGTCAATCCCTTCACGGTCACTTACGAGAGTGAGATCTGATAGAGATGATAAATAATATTTTTGGTATTTTTGATAGATAGATGCAAAGTGAAAAGTAAAAGGCAAAGTAAAAACAAAGCAAGTAATAAAGCGATAGAGATTGATATGATGAGAATAGACTCGGGGGCCATAGGTTTCACTAGTGGCTTCTCTCAAGAGCATAGATATTCTACGGTGGGTGAACAAATTACTGTTGAGCAATTGACAGAACTGAGCATAATTATGAGTATATCTAGGTAATGATCATGCATATAGGCATCACGTCCGAGACAAGTAGATCAAAACGATTCTGCATCTACTACTATTACTCCACTCATCGACCGCTATCCAGCATGCATCTAGAGTATTAAGTTAAAAACAGAGTAACGCTTTAAGCAAGATGACATGATATAGTGGAAAAATTCATGCAATATGATAAAAAACCCATCTTGTTATCCTCGATGGCAACAATACAATATGTGCCTTGCTGCCCCTGCTGTCACTGGGAAACAACACCGCAAGATTGAACCCAAAGCTAAGCACTTCTCCCATTGCAAGAACAACCAATCTAGTTGGCCAAACCAAAAAGGATAATTCGAAGAGACTTGCAAAGATAACTCAATCATACATAAAAGAATTCAGAGAAGATTCAAATATTTTCCATAGATAAGTTGGATCATAAAACCACAATTCATCGGTCTCAACAAACACACCACAAAAAGAAGATTACATCGAATAGATCTCCACGAGAGAGGGGGAGAACATTGTATTGAGATCCAAAAAGAGAGAAGAAGCCATCTAGCTACTAGCTATGGACCCGAAGGTCTGAAGTAAACTACTCACACTTCATCGGAGGGGCTATGGTGTTGATGTAGAAGCCCTCCATGGTGGATGCCCCCTCTGACGGAGCTCCGGAGCAGGCCCCAAGATGGGATCTCGTGGATACAGAAGGTTGTGGCGGTGGAATTAGGTTTTTGGCTCCTTTTCTAATCGTTGGGGATACGTAGGTATATATAGGAGGAAGGAGTACATTGATGGAGCAACAGGGGGGCCACGAGGTAGGGGGCGTGCCCTCCACCCTCGTGACCGCCTCTGGCACTTCTTGGAGTAGGGTCCAAGTCTCCTGGATCGCGTTCGGTGAGAAAATTACGTTCCCGAAGATTTCATTCCGTTTGGACTCCGTTTGATATTCCGTTTCTTCGAAACACTGAAATAGGCAAAAAAAACTGCAATTCTGGGCTGGGCCTCCGGTTAATAGGTTAGTCGAAAAAATAATATAAAAGTGGAAAATAAAGCCCAATATAGTCCAAAACAGTAGATAAAGTAGCATGGAGCAATCAAAAATTATAGATACGTTGGAGACGTATCAGGCATCCCCAAGCTTAATTCCTGCTCGTCCTCGAGTAGGTAAATGATAAAAAAGAATTTTTGATGCGGAGTGATACTTTGGCATAATTTCAATGTAAATCTTCTTAATTGTGATATGAATATTCAGATCCGAAAGATTCAAGACAAAAGTTCATATTGACATAAAAAATAATAATACTTCAAGCATACTAATCAAAGCAATCATGTCTTCTCAAAATAACATGGCCAAAGAAAGTTATCCCTACAAAATCATATAGTCTGGCTATGCTCCATCTTCCCCACATAAAATATTTAAATCATTCACAACCCCATGACAAGCCAAGCAATTGTTTTATAATTATGACATTCTCAAAAAAAATTCAATCTTCACGCAATACATGAGCGTGAGCCATGGATATAGCACTATGTGGAATAGAATGGTGGTTGTGGAGAAGACAAAAAAAAGAAGGAAGATAGTCTCACATCAACTAGGCATATCAACGGGCTATGGAGATGCCCATCAATAGATATCAATGTGAGTGAGTAGGGATTGCCATGCAACGGATGCACTAGAGCTATAAGTATATGAAAGCTCTACAAAAGAAACTAAGTGGGTGTGCATCCAACTCGCTTGCTCACGAATACCTAGGGCATTTTGAGGAAGCCCATCATTGGAATATACAAGCCAAGTTCTATAATGAAAAATCCCCACTAGTATATGAAAGTGACAAAATGAGAGACTCTCTTATCATGAAGATCTTCGTGCTACTTTGAAGCACAAGTGTGGTAAAAGGATAGTAGCATTGTCCCTTCTCTCTTTTTCTCTCATTTTTTTATTTGGGCCTTTCTCTTTTTTCTGGCCTCTTTTTTTATTTTTCGTCCGGAGTCTCATCCAGACTTATGGGGGAATCATAGTCTCCATCATCCTTTCCTCACTTGGGACAATGCTCTAATAATGATGATCATCACACTTTTATTTTTCTTACAACTCAACAATTACAACTCGATACTTAGAACAAAGTATGACTCTATATGAATGCCTCCGGTGGTGTACCGGGATATGCAATGAATCATGAGTGACATGTATGAAAGAATTATGAACGGTGGCCTTGCCACAAATACGATGTCGACTACATGATCATGCTGGCAATATGACAATGATGGAGCATGTAATAATAAACGGAACGGTGGAAAGTTGCATGGCAATATATCTTGGAATGGCTATGGAAATGCCATGATAGGTAGGTATGGTGTCTGTTTTGAGGAAGGTATATGGTGGGTGTATGATACCGGCGAAAAGTGCGCGGTATTAGAGAGGCTAGCAAAGGTGGAAGGATGGGAAAAAGTGCGTATAATCCTGGACTCAACATTAGTCATAAAGAACTCATATACTTGTTGCAAAAATCTAGAAGTTATCAAAGCAAAGTATTACGCGCAAGCTCCTAAAGGGATAGATTGGTAGGAAAAGACCATCGCTCGTCCCCGACCGCCACTCATAAGGAAGACAATCAATAAATAAATCCTGCTCCGAGTTCATCACATAACGGTTCACCATACGTGCATGCTACAGGAATCACAAACTTCAACACAAGTATTCTTTAAATTAAAAACTACTCAACTAGCATGACTCTAATATCACCATCTTCATATCTCAAAACAATTATCAAGAATCAAACTTATCTTAGTATTCAATTCACTCAAAACAAAGTTTCACATATCTTGAATACCAAGTATATTAACATTAAGCAAATTACCATGTTATTAACGACTCTCAAAATAATTTAAGTGAAGCATGAGAGATCAATAGTTTCTTTAAAACAAATCCACCACCATGCTCTAAAAGATATAAGTGAAGCACTAGAGCAAAAATTATCACGCTCAAAAGATATAAGTGAAGTACTATGAGCAAAAACTATCAAGCTCAAAAGATATAAGTGAAGCACATAGAGTATTCTAACAAATTCCAATTCATGTATGGCTCTCTCAAAAGGTGTGTACAGCAAGGATGATTGTGGTAGACTAACAAGCAAAGACACAAATAATACAAGACGCTCCAAGCAAAACACATATCATGTGGTGAATAAAAATATGGCTCCAAGTAAATTACCGATGGAAGTGGACGAAAGAGGGGATGCCTTCCGGGGCATCCCCAAGCTTTGACTTTTTGGTGTCATTGGATTATCTTGGGGGTGCCATGGGCATCCCCAAGCTTAGGCTCTTGCCACTCCTTGTTCCATAATCCATCAAGAGAATTCACCCAAAACTTGAAAACTTCACAACACAAAACTCAACAGGAATCTCGTGAGCTCCGTTAGAGAAACAAAACAAAGAACTACTTAATGTACTATAATGAACTCATTCTTTATTTATATTGGTATTAAACCTACTGTATTCCAACTTCTCTATGGATTATAAACTATTTTACTAGCCATAGATTCATCAAAATAAGCAAACAACACTCGTAAAACAGAATCTGTTAAAAACAGAACAGTCTGAAGCAATCTGTAACTAAAGCAAACTTCTGGAACTCTAAAAATTCTACCAAAATAGGAAGTCCTGGAAAAAAATATTGAACAGCAACAAAAAGAATAAACGCAAAAGCACGTTCCTGTGATTTAAAAAAATTATATTCATGCGTGCAAAGTTTCTGTTTTTCAGCAGAATCAAATCAACTATCATTGTAGGTTATCCTATAGGTTCTACTTGGAACAAACACTAACTAAAAGATAAAACCACATCCAAACAGAGGCTAGATGGATTATTAATTCCTAAACATAAGCAAAAACAAAAAACAAAAATAAAATTGGGTTGCCTCCCAACAAGCGCTATCGTTTAACGCCCCTAGCTAGGCATAAAAGCAAAGATAGATCTAGGTATTGCCATCTTTGGTAGGCAATCCATAAGTGGCTCTCATGATAGATTCATATGTTAATTTTATTTTCTTTCTAGGGAAGTGTTCCATGCCCTTCTTTAAGGGAAATTGGAATCGAATATTCCCTTCCATCATATCAATAATTGCACCAATCGTTCTAAGGAAAGGTCTACCAAGAATAATAGGACATGAAGGATTGCAATCTATATCAAGAACGATAAAATCTACGGGCACATAATTCCTATTTTCAACAATAAAAACATCATTAATTCTTCCCATAGGCTTTTTAATAGTGGAATCCGCAAGATGCAAGTTTAGAGAGCAATCATCAAAATCACGGAAATCTAGCAAATCACATAAAGTTTTGGGAATAGTAGAGACACTAGCACCCAAATCACACAAAGCATGAAACTCATAATTTTTAATTTTAATTTCAATAGTAGGTTCCCACTCATCATAGAGTTTTCTAGGGATAGAAACTTTCAACTCAAGTTTTTCTTCATAAGATTGCATCAAGGCATCAACAATGTGTTCGGTAAAGGCCTTACTTTGACTATAAGCATGAGGAGAATCTAGCACGGATTGCAACAAGGAAATACAACCAATTAAAGAGCAATTTTCATAATTAAATTCCTTGAGATCCAAAATAGTGGGTTTAGCAACATCTAAGTTTTTATTTCTTTCAATCCCACTTTCATCAAATTCATCATCAAGATCTAGAAACTCCGAATTCTTAGAATGCCTTCTAGGTAAAGGAAGATCATATTCAGTTTCATCAAGATTTATATTGCAAAACAAAGATTTAATAGGGGACACATCAATTACTTTTAGATCTTCATCTTGATTTTCATAGGAATTGGAAGAACACGCTTTAATAAAGGCATCTTTGGAAGCACGCATCCTAGCGGTTCTTTCCTTGCACTCATCAATGGAAATTCTCATGGCTTTGAGAGACTCATTGATATCATGCTTAGGAGGAATAGATCTAAGCTTTAAAGAATCAATTTCAAGAGAAATTCGTTCCTAGCCAAATATCAACTTTAAGCAATTTCTCTTCAAGCAAAGCATTAAAATTCTTTTGTGAATTCATAAACTCTTTAACACTACTCTCAAATTCAGAGGGCATCTTATTAAAATTTCCATAAGAGTTGTTGTAGGAATTTCCATAATTATTAGAAGGATTACTAGGATAAGGCCTAGGATTAAAATTCCCTCTATACGCGTTGTTTCCAAAACTATTCCTACCAACAAATTTCAGATCCATAGATTCATTATTATTCTCAAGCAAAGTAGACAAAGGCATATCATTGGGATCAAGAGGATTATTTTTAGGAGCAAACATATTCATAAGTTCATCCATCTTTTCACTCAAAACATTAATTTCTTCTATAGCATGCACCTTTTTACTAGAAGATCTTTTGGTGTGCCATTGAGAATAATTAGCCATAATATTATCAAGCAATTTTATGGCATCTCCTAACGTAATTTCCATAAACGTGCCTCCCGCGGCCGAATCTAAAAGATTTCTAGAAGCAAAATTTAATCCGGCATAAAATTTTTGTATGATCATCCATAAATTCAAACCATGAGTAGGGCAATTGCGAAGCATCAATTTCATTCTTTTCCAAGATTGGGCAACATGCTCATGATCAAGTTGTTTAAAATTCATGATATCGTTCCTAAGAGTGATGATTTTAGCGGGAGGAAAATACTTAGAGATAAAAGCATCTTTACACCTGTTCCAAGAATCACTACTATTTTTAGGCAAAGAAGAAAACCAAACTTTAGCACGATCTCTAAGCGAAAACGGAAACAACTTCAACTTGACAATATTGTTACCCGTATTTTCTTCTTTTGCATATCACACAAATCAACAAAATTATTTAGATGAGTAGCGGCATCTTCACTAGGAAGGCCGGCGAATTGATCTTTCATAACTGGATTCAGCAAAGCGGTATTGATTTCACAAGACTCATCATTATTAAGAGGAGCAATCGGAGTACTAAGAAAATCATTATTATTTTTATTCGAGAAGTCACACAATTTGGTATTATCTTGCGCCATGGAAACAAGTAATCCAACAAACAAGCAAACAGAAAGGCAATGAGAAAAGGCAAACGGGAAAGAGAGGAGATTGGGAAAGAGAGGGCAAATAAAACGACAAGGGTGAAGTGAGGGAGAGGAAAACAAGAGGCAAATGGCAAATAATGTAATGCGAGAGATAGAGATTGTGATGGGTACTTGGTATAGTTGACTTGCTTGCGTGAGCCTCCCCAGCAACGGCGCCAGAAATTCTTCTTGCTACCTCTTGAGCACTGCGTTGGATTTCCCCGAAGAGGAGAGGATGATGCAACAAAGTAGCGTAAGTATTTCCCTCAGTTTTTGAGAACCAAGGTATCAATCCAGTAGGAGACCACGCACAAGTCCCTCGTACCTGCACAAAACGATAGCTAATCGCAACCAACGCGATTAGGGGTTGTCAATCCCTTCACGGTCACTTACGAGAGTGAGATCTGATAGAGATGATAAATAATATTTTTGGTATTTTCGATAGATAGATGCAAAGTGAAAAGTAAAAGGCAAAGTAAAAAGAAAGCAAGTAATAAAGCGATAGAGATTGATATGATGAGAATAGTCCCGGGGGCCATAGGTTTCACTAGTGGCTTCTCTCAAGAGCATAGATATTCTACGGTGGGTGAACAAATTACTGTTGAGCAATTGACAGAATTGAGCATAGTTATGAGCATATCTAGGTAATGATCATGTATATAGGCATCACGTCTGAGACAAGTACATCGAAACGATTCTGCATCTACTACTATTACTCCACTCATCGACCGCTATCCAGCATGCATCTAGAGTATTAAGTTAAAAACAGAGTAACGCCTTAAGCAAGATGACATGATGTAGAGGGATAAATTCATGCAATATGATAAAAAAACATCTTGTTATCCTCGATGGCAACAATACAATACGTGCCTTGCAACCCTTTCTGTCACTGGGTAAGGACACCGCAAGATTGAACCCAAAGCTAAGCACTTCTCCCATTGCAAGAACTACCAATCTAGTTGGCCAAACCAAAAAGGATAATTCGAAGAGACTTGCAAAGATAACTCAATCATACATAGAAGAATTCAGAGAAGATTCGAATATTTCCATAGATAATACTGGATCATAAACCCACAATTCATCGGTCTCAACAAACACACCGCAAAAAGAAGATTACATCGAATAGATCTCCACAAGAGAGGGGGAGAACATTGTATTGAGATCGAAAAAGAGAGAAGAAGCCATCTAGCTACTAGCTATGGACCCGAAGGTCCAAAGTAAACTACTCACACTTCATCAGAGGGGCTATGGTGTTGATGTAGAAGCCCTCCATGGTGGATGCCCCCTCCGGCGGAGCTCCGGAACATGCCCCAAGATGGGATCTCGTGGATACAGAAGGTTGCGGCGGTGGAACTAGGTTTTTGGCTCCTGTTCTGATCGTTCGGGGATACATAGGTATATATAGGAGGGAGGAGTTGTTGGAAATATGCCCTAGAGGCAATAATAAATTAGTTATTATTATATTTCCTTGTTCATGATAATCGTTTATTATCCATGCTATAATTGTATTGATAGGAAACTCAGATACATGTGTGGGTACATAGACAACACCATGTCCCTAGTAAGCCTCCAGTTAACTAGCTCGTTGATCAATAGATGGTTACGGTTTCCTGACCATGGACATTGGATGTCGTTGATAATGGGATCACATCATTAGGAGAATGATGTGATGGACAAGACCCAACCCTAAGCCTAGCACAGAGATCATGTAGTTCGTATGCTAAAGCTTTTCTAATGTCAAGTATCTTTTCCTTAGACCATGAGATTGTGCAACTCCCGGATACCGTAGGAATGCTTTGGGTGTACCAAACGTCACAACGTAACTGGGTGGCTATAAAGGTGCACTACAGGTATCTCCAAAAGTGTCTGTTGGGTTGGCATGAATCAAGACTGGGATTTGTCACTCCGTGTAACGGAGAGGTATCTTTGGGCCCACTCGGTAGGACATCATCATAATGTGCACAATGTGACCAAGGGGTTGATCACGGGATGATGTGTTATGGAGCGAGTAAAGAGACTTGCCGGTAACGAGATTGAACAAGGTATCGGTATACCGACGATCAAATCTCGGGCAAGTACAATACCGCTAGACAAAGGGAATTGAATACGGGATTGATTGAGTCCATGACATCATGGTTCGTCCGATGAGATCATCGTGAAACATGTGGGAGCCAACATGGGTATCCAAATCCCGCTGTTCGTTATTGACCGGAGAATGTCTCGGTCATGTCTACATGTCTCCCGAACCCGTAGGGTCTACACACTTAAGGTTCGATGACGCTAGGGTTATAGAGGAAGTTTGTATGTGGTTAGCGAATGTTGTTCGGAGTCCCGGATGAGATCCCGGACGTCACGAGGAGTTCCGCAATGGTCCAGAGGTAAAGATTTATATATGGGAAGTCCTGTTTTGGTCATCAGAAAAGTTTCGGGTTTTATCGGTAACGTATCGGGACCACCGGGAGGGTCCCGGGGGTCCACCAAGTGGGGCCACCTTCCCCGGAGGGCTGCATGGGCCAAGTTTGGGAGGGGACCAGCCCCAAGTTGGCTGGTGCGCCCCCCACAAGGCCCAAGGCGCAAGGGAAGAGTGGGAAGGGGGCAAACCCTAGGGCAGATGGGCCCTAAGGCCCACCCCAGGTGCGCCTCCCCTCTCTTCCCTTCTGGCCGCCACCCAGATGGGATCTGGGGGCTGCCGCCACCCCTGGGGAGGGAACCCTAGAGGGGGTGCAGCCCCCTCCCCTCCCCCTATATATAGTTGAGGTCTAGGGGCTGCCCAACACATGAGTTTGACCTCTCCCTAGCGCAACCCTACCTGTCTCCCTCCTCTCCCGCGGTGCTTGGCGAAGCCCTGCAGGATTGCCACGCTCCTCCATCACCACCACGCTATTGTGCTGCTGCTGGATGGAGTCTTCCTCAACCTCTCCCTCTCTCCTTGCTGGATCAAGGCATGGGAGACGTCACCGGGCTGTACGTGTGTTGAACGCGGAGGTGTCGTCCGTTCGGCACTAGGATCTCCGGAGATTTGGATCACGACGAGTACGACTCCTTCAACCCCGTTCTCTTGAACGCTTCCGCTTAGTGATCTACAAGGGTATGTAGATGCACTCTCCTTCCCTTCATTGCTAGTCTCTCCATAGATAGATCTTGGTGACTCGTAGGAAATTTTTTGAATTTCTGCTACGTTCCCCAACAGTGGCATCATGAGCTAGGTCTATTGCGTAGATTCTTTGCACGAGTAGAACACAAAGTAGTTGTGGGCGTTGATTTTTTTCAATATGCTTACTGTTACTAGTCCAATCTTGTTTCGACGGTATTGTGGGATGAAGCGGCCCGGACCGACCTTACATGTACTCTTACGTGAGACAGGTTCCACCGACTGACATGCACTTGGTGCATAAGGTGGCTAGCGGGTGCCAGTCTCTCCCACTTTAGTCGGAACGGATTCGATAAAAAGGGTCCTTATGAAGGGTAAATAGCAATTGGCATATCACGTTGTGGTTTTGCGTAGGTAAGAAATGTTCTGGCTAGAAACCCATAGCAGCCACGTAAAACATGCAAACAACAATTAGAGGAAGTCCAACTTGTTTTTGCAGGGTATGCTATGTGATGTGATATGGCCAAGAAGAATGTGATGAATGATATGTGATGTATGAGATTGATCATGTTCTTGTAATAGGAATCACGACTTGCATGTCGATGAGTATGACAACCGGCAGGAGCCATAGGAGTTGTCTTAATTTATTGTATGGCCTGTGTGTCATTAAACAACGCCATGTAATTACTTTACTTTATTGCTAACTGGTAGCCATAGTAGTAGAAGTAATAGTTGGCGAGACAACTTCATGAAGACACGATGATGGAGATCATGGTGTCATGCCGGTGACGATGATGATCATGGAGCCCCGAAGATGGAGATCAAAAGGAGCAAAATGATATTGGCCATATCATGTCACTATTTGATTGCATGTGATGTTTATCATGTTTATGCATATTATTTGCTTAGAACGATGGTAGTAAATAAGATGATCCCTCATTAAAATTTCAAGAAAGTGTTCCCCCTAACTGTGCATCGTTGCGAAAGTTCGTCGTTTCGAAGCACCACGTGATGATCGGGTGTGATAGATTAATACGTTCACATACAAAGGGTGTAAGCCAGATTTACACACGCGAAACACTTAGGTTGACTTGACAAGCCTAGCATGTACAGACATGGCCTCGGAACACAAGAGACCGAAAGGTCGAGCATGAGTCGTATAATAGATACGATCAACATGAAGATGTTCACCGATGATGACTAGTCCGTCTCACGTGATGATCGGACACGGCCTAGTTGACTCGGATCATGTAATCACTTAGATGACAAGAGGGATGTCTATCTGAGTGGGAGTTCATAAGATGAACTTAATTATCCTGAACATAGTCAAAAGATCTTTGCAAATTATGTAGTAAGCTCGCGCTTTAGATCCACTGTTTAGATATGTTCCTAGAGAAAATATAGTTGAAAGTTGACAGTAGCAATTATGCGGACAGTAGAAAGCTTATGTCCTTAATGCACCGCTCAGTGTGCTGAACTCCAAACGTCGTTTGTGGATGTTGCGAACATAGGACATACACGTTTAGATAACTACATGATAGTTCAGTTAAACGGTTTAGAGTTGAGGCACCAAAGATGTTTTCGAAACATCGCGGAACATATGAGATGTTTCGAGGGCTGAAATTGGGATTTCAGGCTCGTGCCCACGTCAAGAGGTATGAGACCTCCGACAATTTTCTTAGCCTGCAAACTAAGGGAGAAAAGCTCAATCGTTGTGCTTGTGCTCAGATTGTCTGAGTGCGACAATCACTTGAATCGAGTGGGAGTTAATCTTCCAGATGAGATAGTGATGTTTCTCCAAAGTCATTGCCACCAAGCTACTAGAGCTTCGTGATGAACTATAACATATCAGGGATAGATATGATGATCCTTGAAGTATTCGCGATGTTTGACACCGCGAAAGTAGAAGTCAAGTAGGAGCATCAATTGTTGATGATTAGTAAAACCATTAGTTTCAAGAAGGGCAAGGGCAAGAAGGGATACTTCATGAAACGGCAAAACAGTTGATTCTCTAGTGAAAACCCAAGGATGAACCCAAACCCGAGACTAAGTGCTTCTGTAATATGAGGGGGACGGTCACTGGAGCAGAATTACCCTAGGTACTTGGTAGATAAGAAGGCAGGCAACGTCGATGGAAGTATATTGGATATGCATTATGTTAATGTGTACTTTACTAGTACTCCTAGTAGCACCAGGGTATTAAGATACCGGTTCGGTTGCTAAGTGTTAGTAACTTGAAATAAAAGAGCTACAGAATAAATGGAGACTAGCTAAAGGTGAGCTAACGATATGTGTTGGAAGTGTTTCCAAGTTTGATGTGATCAAACATCGCACGCTCCCACTACCATCAAGATTAGTATTAAACCTGAATAATTGTCATTTGGTGTTTGCGTTGAGCATAGACATGATTGGATTATGTCCATCGCAATACGGTTATTCATTTAAGGAGAATAATGGTTACTCTATTTATTTGAATAATACCTTCAATGGTCTTGCACCTAAAGGAATGGTTTATTGAATCTCGATCGTAGTGATACACATTTTCATGCCAAAAGATATAAGATAGTAATGATAGTATCACCTACTTGTGGCACTGCCATGTAAGTCATATTGGTATAAAACGCATGAAGAAGCTCCATGTTGATGGATCTTTGGACTCACTCGTTTTTGAAAAGTTTGAGACATGTGAACCATGTCTATTGGTGTATACGCATGAAGAAACTCCATACAGATGGATCGTTTGGACTCACTTGATTTTGAATCACTTGAGATATGCAAATCATACCACATGGGCAAGATGACTGAAAAGCCTCGTTTTCAGTAAGATGGAACAAGATAGCAACTTGTTGGAAGTAACACATTTTGATGTGTGCAGTCCAATGAGTGCTGAGGCATGAAGTGAATATCGTTATGTTCTTACTTCACAGATGATTCGAGTAGATGTTGTATATTTGCTTGATGAAACACAAGTCTGAATTATTGAATGGTTCAAGTAATTTCAGAGTGAAGTTGAAGATCATTGTGAAAAGAGGATAAAATGTCTATGATATGATCATAGAGATGAGTATCTGAGTTACGAGCTTTGGCACGCAATTAAGACATTGTGGAAATTGTTTCACAATTAATACCGCCTGGAACACCATAGTGTGATGGTGTGTCCGAACATCATAGTTGCACCCTATTGGATATGGTGCGTACCATGATGTCTCTTGTCGAATTACCACTATCGTTCATGGGTTAGGCATTAGAGACAACCGCACTCACTTTAATAGGGCACCACGTAATTCCGTTGAGACGACGCCGTTTGAACTATGGTTTGGAGAAACCTAAGCTGTCGTTTCTTGAAAGTTTGGGGCTGCGACGCTTATGTGAAAAAGTTTCAGGTTGATAAGCTTGAACCCAAAGCGGATAAAATGCATCTTCATAGGACACCCGAAACAGTTGGGTATACCTCCTAATTCAGATCCGAAAGCAATAGGGATTGTTTCTTGAATCGGGTCCTTTCTCGAGGAAAAGTTTGTCTCAAGAATTGAGTGGGAGGATGGTGGAGACTTGATGAGGTTATTGAACCATCACTTCAACCAGTGTGTAGCAGGGCACAGGAAGTTGTTCCTGTGGCACCTACACCAATTGAAGTGGAAGCTTATTATAGTGATCATGAAGCTTCGGATCAAGTCACTACCGAACCTCGTAGGACGACAAGGACGCGTACTGCTTCGGAGTGGTACGATGATCCTGTCTTGAAGGTCATGTTGCTAGACAACAATGAACCTACGAGCTGTGGAGAAGCGATGGTGGGCCCGAATTCCAACAAATGGCTCGAGGCCATAAAATCCGAGAGAGGATCCATGTATACAAAGTGTAGACTTTGGCAGAACTACTTGATGGTCGTAAGGCTATTGGGTGCAGATGGATCTTTTAGAAGAAGACGGACGTGGACGGTAATGTCACTATCTATGAAGCTCGACTTGTGGTGAAGAGTTGTTCACAAGTTCAAGGAGTTGACTATGATGAGATTTTCTCATCCGTAGCGATGCTTAAGTCCGTCGGAATCATGTTAGCATTAGCTGCATTTATGAAATCTGGCAAATGGATGTCAAAACGAGTTTCCTTACCAGTCTTTGTAAGGAAAGGTTGTATGTGATACAATCAAAAAGGTTTTGTCGATCCTAAGGATGCTAAAAGGTATGCTAGCTCCAGCGATCCTTCCATGGACTGGAGTAAGCATCTCGGAATTGGAATATGCACTTTGATAAGATGATCAAAGATTTTAGGTTTATACAAAGTTTATGAGAAACTTGTATTTCCAAAGAAGTGAGTGGGAGCACTATAGAATTTCTGATGAGTATATGTTGTTGACATATTGTTGATCAGAAATGATGTAGAATTTCTGGAAAGCATATAGGGTTATTTGAAAAGTGTTTTTCAATAGAAAACCTGGATTAAGCTGCTTGAACATTGAGCATCAAGATCTATGAGGATAGATCAAAAACCGCTCAATAGTACTTTCAAATGAGCACATACCTTGACATGATCTTGAAGGTGTTCAAGATGGATCAGTCAAAGAAGGAGTTCTTGCTTGAGTTTTAAGGTACGGAGTTAAGACTTAAAGCTCGACCACGGCAGAAAAGAGAGAAAGGACGAAGGTCGTCCCCTATGCTTTAGACGTAGGCTCTATAGTATGCTATGCTAAGTACCGCACCTGATGTGTGCCTTGCCACATGTCTGGCAAGAGGGTACAAAGGTGATCAAGGAGTGGATCACCAGATAGCGGTCAAAATTATCCTTAGAGGAATAAGGATATGTTTCTCGATTATGGAGGTGATAAAGAGTTCGGCGTAAAGGGTTATGACGATGCAAGCTTTAACACCTATCTGAATGACTCTGAGTAGCAAACCGGATACGTATAGTGGAGCAACCATTTGGAATAGCTCCAAGTGGAGCGTGGAAGCGGCATTTACATTATGACCTAGAGATTTGCGAAGTACATACGGATCTGAATGTTGCAGACCCGTTGACTAAAACTTCTCTCACAAGCAAAACATGATCAAACTCCAGAACTCATTGAGTCTTAATCACATGATGATGTGAGCTAGTTTAATGACACTAGTAAACTCTTTGGATGTTGGTCACATGGCGATGTGACGTGTGAGTGTTAATCACATGGCGATGTGAACTAGATTATTGACTCTAGTGCAAGTGGGAGACTGTTGGAAATATGCCCTAGAGGCAATAATAAATTAGTTATTATTATATTTCCTTGTTCATGATAATCGTTTATTATCCATGCTATAATTGTATTGATAGGAAACTCAGATACATGTGTGGGTACATAGACAACACCATGTCCCTAGTAAGCCTCTAGTTGACTAGCTCGTTGATCAATAGATGGTTACGGTTTCCTGACCATGGACATTGGACGTCGTTGATAACGGGATCACATCATTAGGAGAATGATGTGATGGACAAGACCCAACCCTAAGCCTAGCACAGAGATCGTGTAGTTCGTATGCTAAAGCTTTTCTAATGTCAAGTATCTTTTCCTTAGACCATGAGATTGTGCAACTCCCGGATACCGTAGGAATGCTTTGGGTGTACCAAACGTCACAACGTAACTGGATGGTTATAAAGGTGCACTACAGGTATCTCCGAAAGTGTCTGTTGGGTTGGCACGAATCGAGACTGGGATTTGTCACTCCGTGTAACGGAGAGATATCTCTGGGCCCACTCGGTAGGACATCGTCATAATGTGCACAATGTGACCAAGGGTTTGATCATGGGATGATGTGTTACGGAACGATTAAAGAGACTTGTCGGTAACGAGATTGAACAAGGTATCGGTATACCGACGATCAAATCTCAGGCAAGTACAATACCGCTAGACAAAGGGAATTGAATACGGGATTGATTGAGTCCATGACATCGTGGTACGTCCGATGAGATCATCATGGAACATGTGGGAGCCAACATGGGTATCTAGATCCCGCTGTTGGTTATTGACCGGAGAACGTCTCGGTCATGTCTACACGTCTCCCGAACACGTAGGGTCTACACACTTAAGGTTCGATGATGCTAGGGTTATAGAGGAAGTTTGTATGTGGTTACCGAATGTTGTTCGGAGTCTCAGACGAAATCCCGGATGTCACGAGGAGTTCCGGAATGGTCCGGAGGTAAAGATTTATATATGGGAAGTCCTGTTTTGGTCACCGGAAAAGTTTCGGGTTTTATCGGTAACGTACAGGGACCACCGGGAGGGTCCCGGGGGTCCACCAAGTGGGGCCACCATCCCCGGAGCGCTGCATGGGCCAAGTGTGGGAGGGGACCAGCCCCAGGTGGGCTGGTGCGCCCCCCACAAGGCCCAAGGCGCAAGGGAAGAGTGGGAAGGGGGCAAACCCTAGGGCAGATGGGCCCTAAGGCCCACCCCAGGTGCACCTCCCCTCTCTCCCCTTCTGGCCGCCACCCAGATGGGATCTGGGGGCTGCCGCCACCCCTGGGGAGGGAACCCTAGAGGGGGCGCAGCCCCCTCCCCTCCCCCTATATATAGTTGAGGTCTAGGGGCTGCCCAACACATGAGTTTGACCTCTCCCTGGCGCAGCCCTACCTCTCTCCCTCCTCCTCTCCCGCGGTGCTTGGCGAAGCCCTGTAGGATTGCCACGCTCCTCCATCACCACCATGCCATTGTGCTGCTGCTGGATGGAGTCTTCCTCAACCTCTCCCTCTCTCCTTGCTGGATCAAGGCATGGGAGACATCAGCGGGCTGTACGTGTGTTGAACGCGGAGGTGCCGTTCGTTCGACACTAGGATCTCCGGAGATTTGGATCACGACGAGTATGACTCCTTCAACCCCGTTCTCTTGAACACTTCCACTTAGCGATCTACAAGGGTATGTAGATGCACTCTCCTTCCCTTCGTTGCTAGTCTCTCCATAGATAGATCTTGGTGACTCATAGGAATTTTTTTGAATTTCTGCTACGTTCCCCAACAGGAGTACGTTGTTGGAGCAATAGGGGGGCCACGAGGTAGGGGGCGCGCCCTCCACCCTCGTGACCGCCTATGGCACTTCTTGGAGTAGGGTCCAAGTCTCCTAGATCACGTTCGGTGAGAAAATCACGTTCCCGAAGGTTTCATTCCGTTTGGACTCCGTTTGATATTCCGTTTCTTCGAAACACTGAAATAGGCAAAAAACAGCAATTCTGGGTTGGGCCTCCGGTTAATAGGTTAGTCCCAAAAATAATATAAAAGTGGAAAATAAAGCCCAATATAGTCCAAAACAGTAGATAAAGTAGCATGGAGCAATCAAAAATTATAGATACGTTGGAGACGTATCAACATGACATCTAGTGGGTCCCGCATAGTTCTCGAGAACTCTTTGGGGGCTTGCAGCCGTTTATCCACCGGGCAAGCCAGCAACCCCATGCCGTTCGCACGCCCTACTCGTCCCCGTCTTCTACCTTACAACAGTTCGCTCCCAGTCGTCCCGTCCTTTCACATTAGTTTGCTCCCTTTTTTGCGGGGTACAATAGTTCAACTTCTCCTAACCCTCCTCCAAAATCCAGGGCCTCCCAAATCTCCATGGTCGCCGCTGAGTACCAGGTTAGAGCCATCACTGGCAACCAGTTCATCGTCATCTACACACATGGATCCGTGACGGTCAAAGCATGGCTTGCTCGCTTCCTACGCATGTTCAACAGTTCAATAGATGAGTGGGTCGCTGGGCTAGATGTTGAGTACACCACAGTCCTGGGACGAGAGAAGGATCTAAAGGACAAAGAGAGGAAGAAGCCCGCCGTGATCCAGGTTTGCGTACATAACATTTGCTTGGTCTACCACATATGCCATGCCGACATTGGGTGCCAGGATTTTAAGAACTTCCTCAAGGACAAAAGAGTGAAATTTGTTACTATAGGCTTTAAGAACGACAGGGATGTCCTTCATCGGATAGGTCTCGCTGTAGGCTAGCCCTTCAATCTCCATAAGGCAAGCCTGGTGTCCTCCTCTCAACCTTCAATGCTGACCCTGGCAGCAGCCATGATTGATCCTTCGTACGCTAACTAAAGAAACCTCATCACGAATTTCATCATGCATGGGAGTCGAAGACATTAGATGAAGATCACATCATGTACGCAGCAATGGATGCCTACCTTTGTTTAAATATCTACAAGGGTTGGATGAAGAAGCAGAGCCCAGTGTCCGGTTCAAGCAAAGAAGCGTCGGCGAAGAGGAAGAGGAAGAGGGACGAGGACGAAGTCGAGGACGTGGACTCAGGCTCCGAGTAGGTGGCAGTGCCGTCGCTCATGCTGGTTCTACTGCAGTGTGAAGCGGACTAGTTTCTTAGTTTATTTTCAAGGGTGTGTTGTGCTGAGGCCCCAGCAGAACTATGTTTATCTTCATTCTCGTTATTTGAACTCTTTAGTACGTACAGTAGTACTAGTACTATGTCTTACTACTATTCTTCTTGTAGTTGGTACTACTGCTCGTATCTTCGTGTTCCTAATGTACGTAATACGTTCGTACTAGTAGTATAATTTGGGTCACTCGATTTGTGAAAGAAGTTCGACAGAGCAAAGGAACAAGACGGCAGAAGAGGTGGAAGAAGCCCTTCTAGCCATCCATGTTGCATCAGACGGCTCACATGAGTCGACTGACCCAAATTGCTCCTTCAGATTGCAGGATCCATGTGGCATTCAAGGTCTCGAAGGTAGATTCTGCGTCCGCACCCGGTTTGTGGGCTCAACGCGCACACGACCGGCTTCCGCCGCGACAGCCACCATGCGCGCCTCCTCCGTGCGGGCGGAGACGACAATGACACACTAGTTCCTCCTCGCCGACGTGATGGAGCACGCGCTCGTCCTCCTCTTTGTATGCTGCATGCATAGGTGCGGCTCCACCAGCTGCTCGCGTGCTTGGCAGCGCGGCGGCATCGCGAGGAGGGACTGCAGACGATGTGAGCGGGCGATCCTTTGGCTTCATGGCACAGGGATGGCGGCGACACAACGGTGATGGGCGAGAAATTGTTGGCCGAAGCAGGCGGGCGCCGGCATGCGCAACGGCGGCGGCGGCATATTGATGAGTGCGTGTGTGGGAGCTTACTTTAGTTTTATATATAAGGTTGGTCAAACTTAAAAGAAAATCATACTAGTACACGTAAAGATTAGACTTAGGCAGCGCTTTTATTAGTTAGTACCACAGCCATGATACGGAATCCTATGCAAGCGCGTGAACCGGGGCCGCGCGGTCGATCAAACGGTGCGTCACTGTGTCGCGCCCGAAGGACATCCACCGAACCTTTTTGTGTGTGTGAAAACAATCCTCGAATATTACTCAACTTTTTTTCCTAGGAAAGTTCTTGACGCTGCAATATTTCCATATATTTGAATTTAGCTCAAGTTCGTGTTTACTTGGATTTGGACGTTTTAGGGGCGCTCTAGTTTTTTAATACTGATTTTGTGTGTGTGACTGAGAGAGAACGTGTGTATGTGTCCATATGTGTGTTGTGGCGGAAGGGCAATGTGGAGACGGTGTGCGTGTGATGTAGACATAGAGAGGTGTGAATGTGCAAATGATCATGCATGAGTGAGACATAGACAGATGCCGATACGTTGTGTATACATGAGATAACGGTCTTCTAGTTTACTTGTGTGTTTGTGTGTGTGTGTGAGAGAGAGAGAGACAGGCAGAGAGAGAGAGGAGCATCGGTAACACAAGAACCATCTCTCTCGATTCGTCCGTCCCTCCACGATCGCATGCAACACATGCATCAACACACACATTTTGACACCCTCACCCGGGCCCTTCCCACCTCAAGGCCCGCACAATCTCTTCGTGAATACCCATTTCTCTCCTTAGGTTTGTTTTCTCTCAATATCTGACACACACACACACACACACACACACACAGACACAGACACACGCAGCACAACACACACACACACTCCCCCGAGCACATAATTCATCCCCATCCAAGGTTATACGGCGACCATTCTCGCTTGTGCTTCTTTGCACCCCAACATGCACATCACCTCAATCTTCAAAGATGGCATCGAGCAGATCGAAGACGGCGACCACACCGCGCTAGAGAATGTGGGGTCATTTGGAAGCAGGGTGATGTGACGACGGCTGACTGGCTCCTCCCCCCACCCTCTCTCTCTCTTGCACAAAATTACCAATCCCTCTCTCCCCCGCACAAAATTGTCAATCCCTCAACCCATGAGATCCTTCCCCTCTCGTCCATGTTTTTCCAGCTCTCTCATCAAACATGTTGTCTCTTCTCCTTCCACGTATACAGAATCCGGATGCACACGCATCTCACGTATATTACACGTCTCCATCTTTCTCACAGACCTAACTTCTTCTCCTCTCTTTCTCTCTCTATCTCTCTCTCTATCTCTGTCTCGTTAGGTTTGTCTCCTACTCTCTCGTCCACATACATACAATCTTTCCCGCCCTATCTACTCCATCTTCAAAAGCTCTCTCTGCATGTTTCATTCACACATTGGGATATGTCAAAATGTTGCTTCTATAATGGCTGATGTAGAGTTATGGTTGTTTTTGTTGCATCCTACAAAGTAATAACTATGAAATGCATTTAGATTCTCATTCGACTGGGATTTGTGAGTTTGAGCATGTTGTGAAGTACTATAGACCTTGTATACATCTTGGGATTCGACAATGATTGTAACTATTGAATTGTATAGACCATTACATTCGAAGTCAATAGCCTAATATATTTATTTCACAATTTCAACAAATGATTAGTTCACTACAAACTAAGAAAACAAATGTGTACTCCCTCCGTTTTTATTTAAGTCCGTGTATTAGCATTGGTCAAAGTCAAGTTTTGTAAACTCTCAGAAAGCTTATAACAAAAAATATTAACATATACAATAACAAATAAATACCATTAGATTCATTAGTGAATGTACTTTCACATCACACATATTTGTTATGGTAAATGTTTATATTTTTCTATAAACTTGGTCACACTTTAGGAAGTTTGACTTTGGTCAAACCTAAATATGCAGAGTTTACTACTACTACTCGCTAGTTGCTTAGCCGAATCACTCAACACGCCACACGGGGAGTCCAGTGTCACAAAATTTTGAGGTCGGCGGGAAAATCTCCCGCGACCCTGATTCGAGCAGTGGGAAGTTACCATCATAGCCTTCGGAACAGGCCTACGGATGACGCTTGGTAGGGGGCTGTTTTCATAACTTCAGGTTCACCCTACCCAGCCAACCCCACCCCGGCACCCAAAGTAGTACACCTGAATACTCCCCATTTTCTAACCCCACTACAAAATAGACTTCTCCATGGCACCGTAGCCTTCGTCCTCCTCCCCTTTACATCGGCGCACTTGTCCACCGCAGAGCATGTGCCTCATCGACGACCTCGTACGCCGCACTGGAGCCGGTCCACCGTCGTCGTCGTACATGGAGCCTCTTCCCCGGCATCATCTTCCACGGTCTTGGATCTTCTTCCCGGAAGCTGACGCCAAGCACAGAAGTACCACCGTCGTGGACAATGAACTGACTCCCGTTGTCGACCATGACTCACAGAGGCCGCCACGACCATCGTTCTCCTCCTCGATTGGTAATGCGTGTATTGAATCACTTAGTAGTACATGTGCAGTTCCAATTTTGTTCATACCTACCCTTCAAATTTCCTGGGTGCTATTGTTCCCGTAAAAGTAATTGGTTATAGCATCCATTGTCCAACAGAATATCAGCTTGTAATTGTGCGTCGCTCCTATATCGCGTTGTACTTGGGTAGGTTTTTCATCTGCAACCAGTAGTGTGGCAAATGATGGAAAGGTTTTTAGAACTAGCAAGATGCCCATGCGTTGCAGCATCAAGATGCATTTGTATGAGTAGTTTATCTTGTGGGGGAAAAGGATGGACGAGGAAAGGCCTTATTTGCAAATCTGGAGAGGGGTCTGGGTATCTTTTTGCAAAATTCCCATTTGTTTCCTTCTTATCTATCAGATATAAATCGGACGGCCTATATTGCAAGAAAAAAAGTATAGAGAAAAAAAAGTAGACAGTAGAGAAGTAGAGATAAATTTAAATATTAAATATTAAATAAATATAATAGTAGATAAGAGAGTAGAGATAGCAGAGACGTCGGGAAAGGATCACGCGCGCGCGGGAAAAAGCGGTCGGGTGTGCGCTAGTTTTGGCGGGCGGCGTCCCGCGTGCTTTATAAAATCCAACACCCTCCCACCGCTCTGTGCCTTGCCACCACTCTCTCCCCCCTCTTTGCCTCGCCACCGCTCTCTGCCTGCTCTTTTTTGCCTCGCCGCCGCCGCGCCACCATGTCACCGCGACGCTGATACGTCTCCAACGTATCTATAACTTTTGATTGCTCCATGCTACTTTATCTACTGTTTTGGACTATATTGGGCTTTATTTTCCACTTTTATATTATTTTTGGGACTAACCTATTAATCAGAGGCCCAGCTCAAAATTGTTGTTTTTTGCCTATTTCAGTGTTTCGAAGAAACGGAATATCAAACGGAGTCCACACGGAATGAAACCTTCGGGAACATGATTTTCTCACCGAACGTGATCCAAGAGACTTGGACCCTACTCCAAGAAGTGCCAGAGGCAGTCATGAGGTTGGAGGGCTCGCCCCCCCCCCCCTGGGTGCGCCCCTCTACCTCGTGGGCCCCCTGTTGCTCCACCGACGTACTCCTTCCTCCTATATATACCAACGTATCCCCGAACGATCAGAACAGGAGCCAAAAAACTAATTTCACCGCTGCAACCTTCTGTATCCACGAGATCTCGTCTTGGGGCCTTTTCTGGAGCTCCGTCGGAGGGGGCATCCACCACGGAGGTCTTCTACATCAACACCATAGCCCCTCCGATGAAGTGTGAGTAGTTTACTTCGGACCTTCGGGTCCATAGCTAGTAACTAGATGGCTTCTTCTCTCTTTTTGGATCTCAATACAATGTTCTCCCCCTCTCTTGTGGAGATCTATTCGATGTAATCTTCTTTTTGCGGTGTGTTTGTTGAGAACGATGAATTGTGGGTTTATGATCCAGTATTATCTATGGAAATATTTGAATCTTCTGTGAATTCTTTTATGTGTGATTGAGTTATGTTTGCAAATCTCTTCGAATTATCCTTTTTGGTTTGGCTAACTATATTGGTAGTTCTTGCAATGGGAGAAGTGCTTAGCTTTGGGTTCAATTTTGCGGTGTCCTTACCAAGTGACAGAAAGGGTTGCAAGGCACGTATTGTATTGTTGCCATCGAGGACAACAAGACGGGTTTTTCATCATATTGCATGAATTTATCCCTCTACATCATGTCATCTTGCTTAAAGTGTTACTCTGTTTTTAACTTAATACTCTAGATGCATGCTGGATAATGATCGATGAGTGGAGTAATAGTAGTAGATGCAGAATCGTTTCGATCTACTTGTCTCGGACGTGATGCCTATATACATGATCATTACCTAGATATGCTCATAACTATGCTCAATTTTGTCAATTGCTCAACGGTAATTTGTTCACCCACCGTAGAATACTTATGCTCTTGAGAGAAGCCACTAGTGAAACCTATGGCCCCCGGGTCTATTCTCATCATACCAATCTCTATCGCTTCATTACTTGCTTTGTTTTTACTTTGCCTTTTACTTTTCACTTTGCATCTATCTATCAAAAATACCAAAAATATTATTTATCTTCTCTATCAGATTTCACTCTCGTAAGTGACCGTGAAGGGATTGACAACCCCTAATCGAGTTGGTTGCGAGTAGCTATCATTTTGTGTAGGTACGAGGGACTTGTGCGTGGTCTCCTACTGGATTGATACCTTGGTTCTCAAAAACTGAGGGAAATACTTACGCTACTTTGTTGCATCATCCTCTCCTCTTCGGGGAAATCCAACGCAGTGCTCAAGAGGTAGCAAGAAGAATTTCTGGCGCCGTTGCCGGGGAGGCTCACGCAAGCAAGTCAACAATACCAAGTACCCATCGCAATCCCTATCTCTCGCATTACATTATTTGCCATTTGCCTCTCATTTTCCTCTCCCCCACTTCACCCTTGTCGTTTTATTCGCCCTCTCTTTCCCAATCTCCTCCTCTCTTTCCTGTTTGCCTTTTTCCTTGCCTTTCTGTTTGCTTGTGTGTTGGATTACTTGTTGCCATGGCGCAAGATAATACCAAATTGTGTGATTTCTCGAATACCAATAATAATGATTTCCTTAGCACTCCGATTGCTCCTCTTAATAATGATGAGTCTTGTGAAATCAATATCGCCTTGTTATGAAAGATCAATTCGCCGGCCTTCCTAGTGAAGATGCCACTACTCATCTAAACAATTTTGTTGATTTGTGTGATATGCAAAAGAAGAAATATACGAATAACAATATTGTCAAATTGAAGTTATTTCCATTTTCGCTTAGAGATCGTGCTAAAGTTTGGTTTTCATCTTTGCCTAAAAATAGTATTGATTCTTGGAACAAGTGCAAAGATGCTTTTATCTCTAAGTATTTTCCTCCCGCTAAGATTATCACTCTTAGGAACGATATCATGAATTTTGAACAACTTGATCATGAGCATGTTGCCCAATCTTGGGAAAGAATGAAATTGATGCTTCACAATTGCCCTACTCATGGTTTGAATTTATAGATGATCATACAAACTTTTTATGCCGGATTGAATTTTGCATCTAGAAATCTTTTAGATTCGGCCGCGGGAGGCACGTTTATGGAAATTACGTTAGGAGATGCTACCAAATTGCTTGATAATATTATGGCTAATTATTCTCAATGGCACATCGAAAGATCTTCTAGTAAAAAAGTGCATGCTATAGAAGAAATTAATGTTTTGAGTGAAAAGATGGATGAACTTATGAAGATGTTTGCTCCTAAAAATACTCCTCTTGATCCCAATGATATGCCTTTGTCTACCTTGCTTGAGAATAATAATGAATCTATGGATGTGAATTTTGTTGGTAGGAATAGTTTTAGAAACAACGCGTATATAGGGAATTTTAATCCTAGGCCTTATCCTAGTAATCCTTCTAATAATTATGGAAATTCCTACAACAACTCTTATGGAAATTTTAATAAGATGCCCTCTGAATTTGAGAGTAGTTTAAAGAGTTTATGAATTCGCAAAAGAATTTTAATGCTTTGCTTGAAGAGAAATTGCTTAAAGTTGAAGATTTGGCTAGGAACGTTGATAGAATTTCTCTTGAAATTGATTCTTTAAAGCTTAGATCTATTCCTCCTAAGCATTATATCAATGAGTCTCTCAAAGCCATGAGAATTTCCATTGATGAGTGCAAAGAAAAAACCGCTAGGATGTGTGCTTCCAAAGATGCCTTTATTAAAGCATGTTCTTCCAATTCCTATGAAAATCAAGATGAAGATCTAAAAGTTATTGATGTGTCCCCCATTAAATCTTTGTTTTGCAATATGAATCTTGATGAAACTGAATATGATCTTCCTTTACCTAGAAGACCTTCTAAGAATTTGGAGTTTCTAGATCTTTTGATGATGAAATTGATGAAAGTGGGATTGAAATAAATAAAAACCGAGATGTTGCTAAACCCACTATTTTGGATCTCAAGGAATTTAATTATGAAAATTGCTCTTTGATTGGTTGTATTTCCTTGTTACAATCCGTGCTAGATTCTCCTCATTCTTATAGTCAAAATAAGGCCTTTACCGAACACATTGTTGATGCCTTGATGCAATCTTATGAAGAAAAACTTGAGTTGAAAGTTTCTATCCCTAGAAAACTCTATGATGAGTGGGAACCTACTATTAAAATTAAAATTAAAGATTATGAGTTTCATGCTTTGTGTGATTTGGGTGCTAGTGTCTCTACTATTCCCAAAGCTTTGTGTGATTTGCTAGATTTCCGTGATTTTGATGATTGCTCTCTAAACTTGCATCTTGCGGATTCCACTATTAAAAAACCTATGAGAAGAATTAATGATGTTCTTATTGTTGCAAATAGGAATTATGTTCCCGTAGATTTTATCGTTCTTGATATAGATTGCAATCCTTCATGTCCTATTATTCTTGCTAGACCTTTCCTTAGAACGATTGGTGCAATTATTGATATGAAGGAAAGGAATATTAGATTCCAATTTCCCTTAAGAGAGGGCATGGAACACTTCCCTAAAAAGAAAATAAAATTACCATATGATTCTATCATCAGAGCCACTTATGGATTGTCGACCAAAGATGGCAATACCTAGATCTATCCTTGCTTTTATGCCTAGCTAGGGGCGTTAAACGATAGCGCTTGTTGGGAGGCAACCCAATTTTATTTTGTGTTTTTTGTTTTTGCTTCTGTTTAGGAATAAATAATCCATCTAGCCTCTGTTTGGATGTGGTTTTGTCTTTTAATTAGTGTTTGTGCCAAGTAGAACCTATAGGATAACCTACGATGATAGTTGATTTGATTCTGCTGAAAAACAGAAACTTTGCGCGCATGAATATAGTTTTTTTAAATCACAGAAACGTGCTTTTGCGTCGATTCTTTTTTCTGCTGTTTAATAAACAAATTTTCCAGAACTTCCTATTTTGGTAGAATTTTTAGAGTTTCATAAGTTTGCGTTAGTTACAGATTGCTACAGACTGTTCTGTTTTTGACAGATTCTGTTTTACGAGTGTTGTTTGCTTATTTTGATGAATCTATGGCTAGTAAAATAGTTTATAATCCATAGAGAAGTTGGAATACAGTAGGTTTAACACCAATATAAATAAATAATGAGTTCATTACAGTATCTTGAAGTGGTCTTTTGTTTTGTTTCTCTAACGGAGCTCACGAGATTTCTGTTGAGTTTTGTGTTGTGAAGTTTTCAAGTTTTGGGTGAATTCTCTTGATGGATTATGGAACAAGGAGTGGCAAGAGCCTAAGCTTGGGGATGCCCATGGCACCCCCAATATAATCCATGGACACCAAAAAGTCAAAGCTTGGGTATGCCCCGGAAGGCATCCCCTCTTTCGTCCACTTCCATCGGTAATTTACTTGGAGCTATATTTTTATTCACCACATGATATGTGTTTTGCTTGGAGCGTCTTGTATTATTTGTGTCTTTGCTTGTTAGTCTACCACAATCATCCTTGCCGTACACACCTTTTGAGAGAGCCATACATGAATTGGAATTTGTTAGAATACTCTATGTGCTTCACTTATATCTTTTGAGCTTGATAGTTTTTGCTCATAGTACTTCACTTATATCTTTTGAGCGTGATAATTTTTGCTCTAGTGCTTCACTTATATATTTTAGAGCATGGTGGTGGATTTTTATTAAAGAAACTATTGATCTCTCATGCTTCACTTAAATTATTTTGAGAGTCGTTAATAGCATGCTAATTTGCTTAATGTTAATATACTTGGTATTCAAGATATGTGAAACTTTCTTTTGAGTGAATTGAATACTAAGATAAGTTTGATGCTTGATAATTGTTTTGAGATATGGAGGTGATAATATCAAAGTCGTGTTAGTTGAGTAATTATGAATTTGAGAAATACTTGTGTTGAAGTTTGCAAGTCCCATAGCATGCACGTATGGTTAAAGTTGTGTAACAAATTTGAAACATGAAGTGTACCTGGCTTGTGCATCCTTATGAGTGGCGATCGGGGACGAACGATGGTCTTTTCCTACCAATCTATCCCCCTAGGAGCATGCGCGTAGTACTTGATTTTTGATGACTTCTAAATTTTTGCAATAAGTATATGAGTTCTTTTGACTAATGTTGAGTCCATGGATTATACGCACTCTCACCTTTCCGCCTTTGCTAGCCTCTTCGGTACCGTGCATTGCCCTTTCTCACCTTGAGAGTTGGTGCAAACTTCGTCGGTGCATCCAAACCCCGTGATACGATACGCTCTATCACACATAAACCTCCTTATATCTTCCTCAAAATAGCCACCATACCTACCTATCCTTTTGCCTGTATGGCTGCACTTACATTTATAGCTACTTGGTTATGTAGCATCACTCTTCATCTTATCTTAAATATTCTCCATTTTTTTCGTATATTATCACATCTATATTTACTCTTAACAAAATGTAGAATAAAGGCAATGCTTATGAAGAAGATTCTGTGGTAAACTTCTT